>NC_069499.1:144453791-144753791 GCF_027579735.1 Bombina bombina | reverse complement strand
TCCAAATACCGGAGGTAGCCTAAAACCAGCGTTAGGAGCCTCTAACGCTGGTTTTCACGGCTACCGCCAAACTCCAAATCTAGGCCTATGTTTGGGATGAGGACAAGTACTCTATCAACCTGATGAAAAACACGGACTCTGGCATTACAATTATAAGTATTTTGCTGGGATTCCTGTGGCTTTTTCATGTGTTCCACTACTATAGGCCTAATGGCAGCTATGCAATCCTGCATTTGAGTAATGTGTTCTATGACACTATAGTAGGAAGTAGTCTCCTGTTCCCAGGTTTCTTTAACTATATCGAGTAAGCACCTAGGGTGTCGCCCATACAACAGCTTGAAGGAGGAGAAACCTGTAGAGGACTGAGGAACCTCCCTAATGGCGAACATTAAATATGGGAGCAAGTGGTCCCAAATCTTTCCATCTGTGTCAATTGCATGGCATAGCATGGTCTTAGGAGTCTTATTGAATCTCTCCACAAAGCCGTCTGTTTGGGGTTGATACACAGAAGTTTTATTTTGTTTGGGGGTTTTTTATTGAGAAATTTGTCATTAACAAAGTGAAGTAAAAATCCAAGAAAAAGCAATACAAGAAGTGAAGGCAATAAACAGGTTGCATACATTGAGCTTGCAGGCCGTGATAAACATTGGGAAAACTACACAGAATAAAATGTAGTAAGAAAAAAAAAATGTTTAAGTATATCCTGGCTAATTTTATATTGTCTGAGGTTAGCTCTCTAAACATTTGCTTTAGAAAAATATACATATAAGCACATGACAGAAAGATTACATACTGAAGTTGATCATTTGAGCACAGACACAACTGTATAGGGCGGCATGCTATGATATACTCATATATATCCCAATCAAGAACACTGCTCTGTTGACATTCTCTCAACCTAGCACTTCTAAAAATAACATAACTGAATCTATACTGATATCTAATTTTTTAGACATGTATTTATAGTAACCTCCTATGATATTAGCAGGCCACTTGTAGGCCTTTACATTAAATCTAGGATTGATGGAGGTAATCTAGAGTGATATATAATTGTATAAACCTTCCAAGCAGTATATGGGTTATCCATGAACCTATGCGGAAGAACTTGAACTGGAGATGAAATGACTATAATGATATACAGTCACTTTTGGACCATGCCGCATAGTTTATAATCTATAAAACAAAAGAACAAATTATTTTAGAAAATAGTGGACCAAAGCCGCTCTTGCTAAATCCCAGTGTTACATACATACATTCATTTGTCTAGAGTAAAGTGAGCAAGCCAATGAGTATGACACCTCAATAACACCTTCACATTTGGCTCTATAGAAATATAAATGTTAGGATGTTAGGAGGGGGGGGGGGACGTGTCTGGGCTATTAATGATGCAACATTATTATTATCCTGAGGTTTGCTAGCTAAAGGGTCTCACTTGGACTCCATATATGGCAAATGAAAAATCCCACATAGTAAATATCTAATAATTGCCAGTAAGACAATAGACGCAAGCTCAGTGAGTGGGCACCGTGATGCATACAAATTAAAATTTCGCGTTGGGAAGGTAGACCCTCAACTAAGGAGAGTAGTATTGTTATCCCCTTTGACATGTTATGTAATCTAATATAAAGGTTTGTCAATTATGGAGAGACCAGGGGGGGGCGGACAAAAACAAAATCGCATAATTAATCATGCTATGATTAGGGTGGGAAACTTAGGGTGTGATTGTATTACTTTAACCTTTCTGGTTATACCTTCTATTTTGCTAGCAAGCAGGACATTAGTAGGCCAACTTGAACATGTTATGGCCCATACTGGATAGCATGAAAATTTGGAGGGACTCTGTTACAATATCATAGTTATAAGTATATTGTAGGCCTATCTGGTACTCTGTAGTGAAACAGATTAAGAGAACTGATGCTTGACTATGTGGATTGATATCTCTACAAGCAGTCCATAAAACCACCATATCAGCCAGGCGTAATTAGGGAGATATTTAGGTATCTAGCTATGTACTGAAGCAAGGGCATTGATATCTATAGTGTGTTGTTGCCACCTATTAAGAGAAATTAAATATAAAGCACAGTATCAAGAAATATAGAGAGATCTATACAAGCTGCAAATGTGTACCTAAAGATATAACCGTATGACCATCTGTACAAATACAAAGATACATCCTGTATTAGAACTTAACATTTCTAACCTATAATATAAAGGACCATCAAAATACCCAACTAGTTAAATCATGCAATCTTATTTAACAAGTAAGAAAAGAATCTATCAACTGAAGGTAATAGCATATTTAACAGCCTACATGAGAATGTGTAGACTGAATAGGTTTTGTGTCAGTCGCTGCTTAGCCCTCTCCTGTGGTAGTAAGGTGGTTAGGATCACGGAACACCAGCAAATAAGACTAGATTGTGGGTATATAGGACACTCAGGAGATGTGCAAGGTATTGTGGGCAGGCAAGAGTAGCCATTCCACAACTTTGTGTTAGCTTAATTAGATAGTGAGTTAATACTGCCTTACATGTCTGTTTCCACAATAAACATGTTAGGATTATAAAAAGCTTCAGATTGAGTATCTTCATATAATTAAATCCTAAAAATTTAGATCCATATGAAAAATGTGCATATTAGCACATACATAAGATATATTAGATGTATCTGACTATGAAGACTATGTGAGCCATCCTTGGGCTAGAAAACTACATACCCCACTTTATGTAACTAGCAAGATCATTATAGTTACCCAATACCACACTTTTGCAGCTGCAGAAGACCAGGTATAATACATGGGGGAGTCCAAGTCCAGTTGTAGAGGGACCCCCGGGGATCAAAGTAGCTCTTTCTGCAGAGATTTATTGCTTGTGTGGGGCTTAAGTAGGTGGATGTCTTATGTTTTACAGTAGTCTGCTCGTCAGCACTTCTATCACACCGCCGGGAACCTTCTCTACCTATCTGTACTGCCAGGATCAGGACACTACTTCTCCCGATTCTAGCTGAAACGCCCTCACCAACTGGGAGGCCAGCCGCACCATCCCAGGTTTCGGTGAACGGAGATCCTACCATTTTCCTGAGTATCTGCATGGGTGCAAATAGTTCCTCCGTGGTCTGCAGACTTCCCTCTTGAGGGCATTGATAGGAGTTCCACTTCTGCCTCCCTAGTTTCTAGTGCGTGTCTAACGTCACATTCTGTTTTAATGTGCTGGAGGCTCTCATTCTCTGGATCCTCCACTTGTTGTATAGTGACATCTACCACTGCCGCCATCTTGGATGCTCCATTGTTGCGCTCCGTGAACTAAGCTCTGATCATATGGTAAGATCATTATACCTGCTATGCATCTGCAGTTCCAAATCTTTAAGGAGAGCTGTAATAAGAAAGGGATGGGCCTCCTCCATGCTTATTTTCTCTACCCAGAGGATCCGAGTGTGGTCTGGGGATTAGGCTTCCTCCTCAGTTTCTTAAGGTCAAGATTAGCACTCCGCTTTAGTTGTAGCTTGCTGATAAAAGCATGTATGAGCTCTGCATTATATCCTGGGTTCGTTTTTGAAGCTTAGCTGTTAAGATGCTTAGCATGTTCCCAGATATGTGGCAGATATCTGTCAGGTATACAGAGCTTCTAGTTATTGCAGCCTACCATGGCGGCTGCCCAGCCACGCCCCCGATACACAGAAGTTTTTAACTGTTTTATTTTAAAGAGTGTACACAACTCCTTCATAACTCGGGACATAAAAAGGGTTCCCTGATCAGTAAGGAATTCCTTTGGGATTTCCACCTGACTAAATATATGTACTAGTTCTTTTGCTATGGATTTACAGGAGGACTTACAAAGAGGTATAGCCTCTAGATATTGTGTAGCATAGTCTAAGACCACTAATATATACTGGTGTGATCAAGCTGACTTTAGTAAAGACCCCACTATATCCATAGCAATCCGGTCAAAAAGAACATTGATTATGGGCAGTGGAATTAACGGACTATGAAAAACCTTAAAAGGGGCTGTTATATAAGCCATAATTCCTGGCCAGTAAAACCTCCTAAGGATTCTTTTTTTTGTTTTTTTCTACTCCTAGGTGTCCTCCTTTGGTACAAGTAACTGCCTATTTACATCTGCTCCTTTTTTATCAATTCGATATAGCAAGTTATTAGACACTTCAAAGTGTGGAAAAGTAAGTAGCCTTTCTGGTTCCTGTACTACTCCATTTGTGACTTGAACATTCTTTCTAGCTTCGGCTAGAGTGGGGTCTTCCCATTGGGACCTTCTGAAATCCTCATGACTAGTCTGTAGGTGGACCAACTCAGTTTCAGGACTATCATCTGGGTTGTTTCCATCAGAACTTAAATTCTCTCCCAATAGAGTAGTCATGGGGAACAGAACCTTAGCCTTCTTTTTCATTTCTACTACTTCTCCCACTATGTCAACCTCTGAGAATGGGAAGTCCTTCCAAGACACAACTTCCTTTTCAACAATTTTTCTTCCAGACTGTTTGCCTTTTTCTAACAGAGCCCACAAATAAAGAAACATCATGTGGTAGTCAGGGTAATACACCCACAAGGAAATGTATAGACCCAAAATGGGTCCCAAACTCAACTTCAGCTGTGGGGTATTCTCAGGTATCGCTGTGAACACAAATAAGTTTCAATTTCTTTGTGTTATTAATTTGGTAGTGTGGTATAAGGCTTTCTAAAACTAAAGTTACTACACTTACTGAATCAAGTAAGGTGTTAACCCTTATTTTGTTTACCATGACACCAGGGATGACTATTTAAATACCCCTCAGTATTAGAGAATTCCCAAGGGTTGACAACAGTGAGTAAGGAGTTGCTTCTTTACTCATAATACACTGCATTGGTTCTATCTGTAGAGGACATTCATATGAAAAATGGCCTGTTTTGTGACAGTTAAAACACTTTATCAAAGAGTTCTGGACATTTTTAGCTCCGTTAACAAAGTCCATAGACTGGTAACGATTTCTGGCACCCTGGAATTCAGTGTGCGGTTCCTCCATTCCTTTTGGTTATACTAAAGTCTTGCAAACTTTAGTGAATCCATGGGCCCTCGGATGGTGCGCTGTTCAGTATGAGTTGGAATTGACAATTATCCAACTGAAATATACATCTCTACCAGGGCAACCAGTTCCTCGTCACTATGGGGATCACATTGACCCACCCAGCTGCAAAGAGGTATTAGTAGACTTCTCAGGAATCTCTCCATTACTAAAATTTAAACAATACGGCTGGGTGTGTTGTTTTCCGGTTGCAGATGCTAAAAAAACAGAAAAAAACAGGGCGCACAGAAATGTCCTCTATAAGCTCCCTATCAAAATTAACTCTTCCCTAGGTATAATTAAAGTAAAAAATATGATAAGAAGCGCTCAAGAGAGCAATAGAGTACTGGAGGAATATGTTTAAAAAACTAGTTATTAAACAATTGAATACAGAATAATCAAAGAAATCTATGGTTAAATCGCATACATATAGATGTATTAAAAGGCACCAGAAAAAAACAGATTATGTAAAAAGGATGTCTCCCTGATTAAAAATAAAATTGTTAACTTATAAAAAAACAATAAATTATGAATTCACTGATATATATCATATGCAAAATATTAAAGTGCAAGAATCTAAAGTGCAGATATCTGAAATTCATAAGATTAGTGAACCAATAATATGCGTGTAACAGGATAGAATCTATAGCTAAAATAATGGCATTTAAAAAATTACTTCAGTATAATGTGCCGTAATGGCGTGACCAAATTAAGTGATAATCTACAACCCCCAACTAAGATAGGGTATAAAAATACAACGTAAATGTTAAGTGAATACAAAGTAGCTATTAATTAAAAGTCTCTGAATTAATGTATCAGCGCAAAATGTGCGACTGCTGTCAAGTGCTTCAAAGAGTATAACCACAGTTTACATGGCGGTAGAGCAGACTGACCTCAGAGTAGAACAGACTGACCTCAGAGTCGAAAAGAAAGTGACTTGCATAGTCTGATATATACAAAGGTGTAACAAGCTTTCTTACTTGTATCGGTAGGGAATTCAGAAGGGCCCTTAATCGCACCCACAGCTTTCCCTAGGTGTCCCTCTGTCACCAGTATACTTTTATCCAATGGTGTGGTCCCATTGCAACATTTTCAATTGAGGTGAATAAGGTTAAACCTTTGAGACCTCGCTGATGTGTCAGAACAGAATGTCCAAGTATGGAATCTCTGGGCACGTACTGCCAATGTCACTCTAAGTCATGTTAGAATCTCTACCTTTAGTTTAGGAAAATCAATGGCCTGTGCTGGCTCCAGGTCATAATATGCGTTTTGGGGATCCCCAATCAGGAAAGCTGCTAAGAGGCTGGCCCATTGCACAGTTAGCCACCCTTCTCTTTCTGCAGTCTGTTCAAAAGTCAATAAATACGCCTCTATGTCATCGTCAGGCACCATCTTTTGTAGATAATGACTTGTTTGCACATGTTTGGCTCCTGGGGTTGTGGTCTCAGCAGTTCCTTCAAGTCTCTCTGACAAAGACCGGAGCTTCTTTTGTACAGTCAGAGTGGCCTTCCTCTATTCAGCCAAAATGAGCTGACTTGCTTATGCTTATGCAGTCACCATCAGTTGCACAAGAGCTTCTGTGCTGTCCTTCTGAGTCTTAGTTAGTGCAGCAAACCTGGAGCAGGACCAACTATTGTAAGGCAGCAATAGTCTCAGTGGTTTTCCCATTTGCCTCTTGTTAGACAGTTGGGGAGTGCAGTATCGCTTTATTAACAGAGAAAACACTTATGCCCTCAGACCTTCAGTGCAACTTTGCCCGCATTCTCCACCATATGTGACAAGATTCCTTTTGTTTTCTGTCTTGGGACTTTATACTGCCACACAGTCTTTTAGGGACTAAGTTTCCACACACGCAGTAATGGAGATCAAGTGGCAGTCTGCCTGTTTATTTTGCACGTCACAGGCAATTCAAAAGTAAACAGCAGAAAAATATAAAGCAAAATCCTGCCCGTCTAGGCACTAACTAAACATACAACAACAGTGTCTAGAACTGACAAAAAACTAACATAAAACAAACAAAGTTAAAGGCAAAAGATGCTTACCTTAATGTATAGGGCCTTCAAACAGCAGGCAGCTGCTCCTCTTTCTTGCAGTGAGGAAATGAAGGCCCTGAACTAACTCAGACTTCAGGCTTTATAGCAGCATGATTGCACACCTGTGTACTGTTGCAGTGTGTGAGAAACTGATTACCTGCAAATGCTAGACTGGAACCTAAAGTAACCAAACTATGTGACAGAACCCTTATCCTTACATACCTGCCTTCTATGACAAAACCATGGGATCTGTCACAATATATATATGTATATATTCATATCCATTTATTTATTGCTGCCCAACCCTGTGTAAATTGCCCCTGCACTGTGCTAAGTGGTTTGCTGGTGGCTGCTTGGATGAAAACAAGGATCCCATTGGAGCCTATGGAAGCGCACTTTCGTGAGCGCTTGGCTTCCAGGCAATGCAAACACAAGGTCGCATTCACATTGAGCTGTACTTGTAATACCAGGGCACATTTACATGCTCTGGTATTACTAAGTGAAGCACAAATATGTCTCTTGCGTAAGCTAAATATTGCACTCCACTCGTAATCTAGCCCTTAGTGTTTAATGTCCCTCTAAGGAATATAAAACATGATCTTACCTTTACAAAAAGAACGCACAGCCAAATGATCATGCATAAATCAAGCCCCATGAGAATTCCCATTGCAAAAAAATGGCTTCCTTTCCAATATTTTAAAGAACTTACTGTGAAATATTGGAAAACAGCAGGAGAGTTTCTCTTTATCGATTTTTTTCAAAGCTATTCCAACCACTAAATCAATGTGAGTTATACTTTCAGGGTTCCATTTTTTTATTTATTTTTTTATTTATTTTTGCTCTTCTGAAGGTAAACACACAAATAAACTATAACAAACATGTTTATGAAATGTTTTTCAAGTAAGTTCCCACAAGGATTTTCAGACATTTTCAAGGAAGTAAAAGATAAGTGACCAGTTCTTGCAAGGATTTTCTTACTGAAAGTAATAGATGCATGACTAAAATAAATAGCAATACATTCATAATACATTCATAATTGATGATCACTGCCCAATAAGTTTTAATGCAGGTGTTTGTACTTGACAAATATTAAAAAGGTTTGAATACAGCATTTTCCTATTTCGGTAGTGTATCCAAAATGATAAGCTATAACATTTACCCTTAGAGTTTGCAAACATAATAAAATATGCAATTAATACTTGCAAAGTGTAATATATGTTAGGAAAGAATAAATATATGTCTTTAATTCTATATATGCAAGTTAATACATTAATAAGTGGATATTAGAAACTTTGCAACAGGGTTATATAAACAACTCTAATAACACTGTGAATCATATAGTTTGAGAAAAAGAATGCATAAAAAAAACTTGAATTGTTATAATTCTTATGTGTCTATCAAACTGAGAACAGATTAATAAACAAAAATAGCTTATTAAAAGATTATCAATTGCACAGAATAAGCTAAATTTGAGTAATGCAAATCAGAAAGCTTATATAGCTATTATGGATTGATAATTTATCAGGTTAGGCTTTTTGGTTTTCGTGTACATATTAAAGTTATTTTAAAAATACTTTATTGCTAAAAAATCGTAACCATCATCTGAGCCTTCAGCAAGTAGTAATCTTTATATATATTATATGTGTGTGTGTGCTTATATGTGTATGCATGTGTATTTATGTGTTTATACTCTACATGTACATTGGAGTATTTAGGTTTTGTGCTGCCCTGGGTGCTCAAAATTCTCCTGACCCCCCCAGCTTTTTTAGCCTAAATATTTTTTGGTCAGGGTGTAACATGACATTTTCTAATTTTTTATAACATTTCCAAAGTAAATGTTCGCCAGGGCTTGCAAAACACTTGCATAGATTCAGGTGGGTTGAATTGCGTGCATCCTATACATTTTTCTCCCTTTTCTCCCTGAGAAGGGAGGGAGAGGAGAGAAAGATGTGTATGTGTGTATGTATGTAGATAGATAGATAGATAGATAGATAGATAGATAGATAGATAGATAGATAGATAGATAGATAGATAGATGATATAGATAGATGATAGATTTCCCAACCCATCTATCTAAACTTTTACATGAGATGTCTCTGCATTGCTAGTTTAATACATAATATCAATATTTATAATTCATTATATGTAATAATTTACGCACACTTTTATTTTGTCTGTTAAACCTATATTAGTCAGGTTAAACTAAAGGGACACGAAACCCAAATTTTTTCTTTCATTAATCAGATAGAGAATACAATTTTAAACAACATTCCAATTTACTTGTATTATTTAATTAGCTTTTTTCTTCAGATATCCTTTGTTGAAGAAATAGCAATGCACGTGGATGAGCCAATAACACGAGTCATCTATGTGCAACCACCAATCAGCAGCTACTGAGACTTTTTAGATATGCTTTCCCGCAAAGGATATCAATAGAATGAAGCAAATTAGATAAAATAAATAAATTGGAAAGTTGTTTAAAATTGCAACGTTCTTTCTAAATCATGAAAGAAAAAACAACTGTATTTCATTTCCATTTAAATAATCCCCCATTTATAGCAACAGTCTTAGAAGTACTTCTACAAACATTGTGGTCAAAGTGCCCAGTTAAAGGTTGTAAATCACAATCGGCAGGTCTGATAGAGTAAGCACCAAAGCCCCTCCCATGTAACCCTCCCGTCTTTCCTAGAATAACAACATAGATTGTGGAGCAAAATTTAACCCTATGGCTATCAAAAAGGACTACAGTACATATTAGGTGGAATACACTGCAGTCCTCTCTGGTAGCCAAGGAGTTAAAGTGTGCTCTGTATGTTATGTTGTCAATCTAGGTAGCAGTAGAAAGGTTTTGCCCTTCAAGCCTGTATTCCATCAACAAAGTGTCGGTTCCACATTTAACAGCAGTGAGCTTGGCTGTATGAGGGAGACTACAGAAGCATGGAAACGTGAAATGATTTGACAGGAACAGGAGAGGTGCACTTTTGATATTTGCACGCATCTCCTTCAAGGCCGCTGTCACATTTCTCTCCTTTCAGACTGCACCGGTAGATTCTGCAGCTCCCAAAATAATCTCCAGGAAATCATTGTATTTTACATTGTGAGTAGCATATGTACACACTGTTATGCCTGCTTGACTTGAGGACAGCCTTAGAGCCCTGTGAATGGTGCTTAACACCCCCCCAAATCTGCCACCCTAGACACGTGCCTTGTTGGCTAACCAATCATAAACTAATACTCAGATTATAGAGTAAATGTATTAAATGTCGAGCGGACATGATTCGTTATATCGAATAATGTCCATTCAATATCGCTAAATACCAACAGCATATGCTGTTGGCATTTATTATTGCACAAGCATTTCACAAGTGTTCAATCGGCCTCTAGCAGGGGCTTTCAATCATCCCAATCGTATCGGATGACCGCTGCTTCTTAACTTCCGTTTCAGGCAAGCCTGAAAAGCAGGGACATAAATAAAGCCCATAGCATGAACTTTATTTACACATGTGCAGTTGAGAGAGACTGGAGAATCCAGCCCATGGGGCGGATTTATCAAGGGCCGAATGGCCCCTGATGCCCCTGTTTCCTGTGTGAGCCTTCAGGCTCGCTGAAAACAGCAGTTAAGAAGAAGCGGGCTTAAGACTGCTGCTCCTTAACTAGTCTGCGGCCTCTGAGGCTGCGGACATCAATCCGCCCAATTTCATACAATCAGGTTGATTGACACCCCCCTGCTAGCGGCCAATCCGCTTATGCAATGTTAAATGCTGACAGCATATGCTGTCGGCATTCATCGATGTCTGTCGGACATGATCTGCTGAGCGGATCATATAGGACAGACAAATCTCTTATGTGTTTTTATACACCTGATGAAGCGGTCATTACGAAAGGGAAAAGCGTTTTGTGATATTTGCACATTTTTATTAAAAGTCTACATTGTTTTTAGACATTGGTTTCACGACTTTTTACTATTTGGAATCCGTCATAGCTGACTGTGTTTAGCTTCCATCTGCTGTTAACCATCTATTTGCAGCACATCGAAGAGTTTACTGACTGCATCCTATGGAACTTGAATGATCTCTTACAGACTCGATGTGAACACAGCTCCTTCTGGGACATCATTTCTGGATAGCTAATAAAGATCCAGCAGACATTTATGGCACTTCTCAAGTGCTGTATACTTTGTAAGTATAACTTGTATTGCATGTGTTGAGACAAAGTTACACTGATTGTGCACTATTGTGGCGCCTCCATCTGCTCTACCTCTATACAGATTTCTACTCTTGTATCGCAATCAAGATTCTGGAAGAAGTTTGCAGCCTCCTGTCTCTCGCAATATACAATTGTTCGTTCAAGCTACACAAGAAGTATTTTGTTTGGCATACGTCTTCTATGGGACTTGTCATGGACACTGTTACTCACTGATACTCACGTATATAAGTAACACATTATTCATGTCATATATATATATATTTTGAGTGTTTATATGTTTATGTTATATATGTTTGACATTAACGCTGACTTTACTTTAATTAGCACTTGTTCATATCAATTAGATATAACACTGTATCACTTAACAGAATATATTTATATATAGGTGTTTGCACATAATTGTGTATTTTCTGAACACAAATCATTGGTGTTTGACACTACTCCACATCTCCATAATACATTATCACGTCTGTTTAGTTGACAGATTTGCACTTGCAATAGGCGCATCTAACTATCACTAATATTTTGAGTTCTGGTGAACTGCTGGTGCAATGCTGCCCCTGCAGATTTGCGGAGGGGGTGTCAATCAACCCAATCGTATCCGATCAGGCTGATTGCTGTCCGCCACCTCAGAGGTGACGGACGACTTAAGGAGCAGCGGACCTGAAGCGGAGTGGGTCGGAACCAGCATCCGCTGCTTCATAAATCGACCCCCAGATCTCAGTTTTTTCTCGCACACTAAAAGGTGGCAAGCTTTTCTCAAAACAATAAAAATGCTTAGAACCCTATTAGAATAACACATAAATACAAAAATATAGGCGATTGTAAGATGCTATACGCAGAGAGCAGCGTAATGTAATTACTGCTAACTTCACTCCACAGAGCGAGGTGTTCCTTTCCAGCAAGCTCCATTACTTTAAATAGGAAACATCTAGCCATTTGCAGGAACAGACCCTTTTTTACAATAATTCCCTCAGGGCAGCCCCTGTCAGGGTCAGCAAGAAAAAATACATCTGACATTGGGCCCTTAATGTTTTAGAGCCTTTTTTTATTGCACAACTGCTTGCCTAAAATTGTGTGTATTAGCCTTGCAAAGAGTGTCAGATAATTAATGTCAAAAGAACAGCAATGCATTACTGGGAGCTAGCTTAACACCTATGGTGAGCCAATGACAAGAGATACATGTGCATGACCAACAATCAGCAGCTAGGTCCCAGAAGTGAATTGCTGCTCCTGAACCTACCTGTGTTTGTTTTTCTATCAAGAAAACAAAGTAAATTTGATCAAACTAATACATTGAAAAATATCTTAAAAATGCCCACTTACTCTAATATCCATTTAACATAGGGGGCGCGATCCAATAAACGGCGTAGTTTGCGGCATAAGCAAGGGAACCCGCGTCGCCCGCAGTTTCAGCTTGCAACTCGAGCTATCCCATATACGGCGCCATCAGATGCTAACGTGCCGTAAGTCGGAAAAAACAGCGATGTCCAGAAATCTGCGCAAGCACAAATTTCTGGCGTCGCCAGTGACTTACGGCACGTTAGAAACTGCCGGCGCCTACAAAACCTGACTAAAGTCTAAATCACCCGGACTGTCTAACAAGCCTCCCTAACATAGACCGACACGTCTAACCCTCTATCCGCTATCCCCCCTCACTAGCCTAACAATAAAATATGTATTAACCCCTAAACCGCCGCTCCCAAACCCCGCCGCAACCTAATAAAGTTATTAACCCCTAAACCGCCGCCAGCTATATTAAATCTATAACCCCCTAAAGTGAGCCCCTAACACCGCCGCCATCTACCTTACCTACCCCCTAAAGTGAGCCCCTACCCCGCCGCTATCTATTTTAAAATTATCATCCCCTAATCTAATCCCCCTACCCCGCCGCCATCTATATTAAATTATTTAACCACTAAAATACTAAACTATCCCTACCACTAAACCTAAGTCTAACCCTACAAATAGCCCTGAAAAGTGCTTTTTGCGTGGCATTGCCCCAAAGTAACAGCTCTTTTGCCAGCCCTTAAAAGGGTTTTTTCTGGGGCATGCCCCAAAGAATTCAGCTCTTTTGCCAGCCCTTAAAAGGGCTTTTGGCGGGGCTTTGTCACAAAGTAAACTGCTCTTTTGCCTACAATCTACATCCCCCTACACCGCGGCCACCTATAATAAATGTATTAACTCCTAATCCAATCCCCCTACACCGCCGCCAGCTATATTAACTATATTAACCCTAATTATATTAGGGTTAATATAGTTAATATAGTTATTATATTATATATATTAACTATATTAACCCTAATTATATTAGGGTTAACATAGTTATCGTTATTATATTATATATATATATATATATATATATATATTAAGTATAATAACCCTATCTAACTCTAACATCCTAACTAAACTCTTATTAAAATAAATCTAATATTAATATTATTAATTAAAATATTCCTATTTAAATCTAAATACTTACCTATAAAATAAACCCTAAGATAGCTACAACATAATTAATAATTACATTGTAGCTATGTTAGGGTTTATATTTATTTTACAGGTAAATTGTTAATTATTTTAACTAGGTATAATAGCTATTAAATAGTTATGAACTATTTAATAGCTACCTAGTTAAAATAATTACCCAATTACCTGTAAAATAAATCCTAACCTAAGTTACAAATACACCTACACTATCAATAAATTAAATAAACTACAAATATCTATCTAAAAATACAATTAAATAAACTAAACTAAATTACAAAAAAAAAAAACACTAAATTACAAAAAATAAAAAAAAGATTACAAGATTTTTAAGCTAATTACACCTATTCTAAGCCCCCTAATAAAATAATAAAAAACCCCAAAATAAAAAAAATTCCCTACCCTATTCTAAATTAAAAGAAGTTCAAAGCTCTTTTACCTTACCAGCCCTTAAAAGGGCCTTTTGTGGGGGCATGCCCCAAAGAAAACTGCTCTTTTGCCTGAAAAAAAAACACAATACCACCCCCCAACATTACAACCCACCACCCACATACCCCTAATCTAACCCAAACCCCCCTTAAATAAACCTAACACTACCCCCCTGAAGATCTCCCTACCTTATCTTCACCACGCCGGGCCGAACTCCTCATCCGATCCGGGCGATGTCTATCCAAGCGGCAAAGAAGAGGTCTTCATCCCGGCGATGTCTTTATCCAAGCGGCAGCAAAGTCTTCTTCCATCGGGCAGCATCTTCCATCAAGCGGCATCTTCAATCTTCATTCTTCGCTCCACAGACGCGGAGCATCCATCCCGGCCGACGACTGAACGACGAATGAGGTACCTTTAAATGACGTCATCCAAGATGGCGTCCGTCGAATTCCGATTGGCTGATAGGATTCTATCAGCCAATCGGAATTAAGGTAGAAAAATCTGATTGGCTGATTGAATCAGCCAATCAGATTCAAGTTCAATCCGATTGGATGAACCAATCAGCCAATCAGATTGAGCTCGCATTTTATTGGCTGATTGGAACAGCCAATAGAAGATGCTGCCCGATGGAAGAAGACTTTGCTGCCGCTTGGATAGACATCGCCCGGATCGGATGAGGAGTTCGGCCCGGCGTGGTGAAGATAAGGTAGGGAGATCTTCAGGGGGGTAGTGTTAGGTTTATTTAAGGGGGGTTTGGGTTAGATTAGGGGTATGTGGGTGGTGGGTTGTAAATGTTGGGGGGTGGTATTGTGGGTTTTTTTCAGGAAAAAGAGCAGTTTTCTCTGGGGCATGCCCCTCTAATGGCCCTTTTAAGGGCTGGTAAGGTAAAAGAGCTTTGAACTTTTTTTAATTTAGAATAGGGTAGGGAATTTTTTTATTTTGGGGGGCTTCATTATTTTATTAGGGGGCTTAGAATAGGTGTAATTAGCTTAAAAATCTTGTAATCTTTTTTTATTTTTTGTAATTTAGTGTTGTTTTTTTTTGTAATTTAGTTTAGTTTATTTAATTGTATTTTTAGATAGATATTTGTAGTTTATTTAATTTATTGATAGTGTAGGTGTATTTGTAACTTAGGTTAGGATTTATTTTACAGGTAATTGGGTAATTATTTTAACTAGGTAGCTATTAAATAGTTCATAACTATTTAATAGCTATTATACCTAGTTAAAATAATTAACAATTTACCTGTAAAATAAGTATAAACCCTAACATAGCTACAATGTAATTATTAATTACATTGTAGCTATCTTAGAGTTTATTTTATAGGTAAGTATTTAGATTTAAATAGGAATATTTTAGTTTATAATATGAATTAGATTTATTTAATAAGAATTTAGTTAGGGTTAGATAGAGTTAATATAGTTAATATAAATACTAGAGTAACTATATTAACTATATTAACCCTAATATAATTAGGGTTAATATAGTTAATATATATAATGTAATAACTATATTAACTATAATATACTTAGGGTTAATATAGATAATATAGCTGGTGGCGGGGTAGGTAGATTAAATTAGGGGTTAATAATTTTAATATAGATGGCGGCGGTGTAAGGGGCTTACATTAGGGGTTAATACCATTAATATAGGTGGCGGCGGTGTAGGGAGGGCAGGTCATAGGGCAAAAGAGCTGTTAACTTTGGGGCAAAGCCCCGCAAAAGGCCCTTTTAAGGGCTGGTAATAGAGATAATTATTTTAGGGGGATTAGATTAGGGGTTAATATTTTTTATATAGGTGGCGGCGGTGTAAGGGGTCAGATTAGGGGATAGATAAGGTAGATGGCGACAGTGTAAGGGGTTCACATTAGGGGATAGATCAGTTAGATGGTGGCGGTTTTAGGGGCTCACAGTAGGGGGTTAGTTTATGTAGATGGCGGTGGGGTCCGTGAGCAGCGGTTTAGGGGTTAAATACTTTATTAGGGATTGCAGCGGGGGATCGCGGTTGACAGGGAGATAGACATTGCGCATGCGTTAGGTGTTAGGTTTTATTTAGCAGATCGCGGTTGACAGCTAGATAGACATTGCGCATGCGTTAGGTGTTAGGTTTATTTAGCAGCTAGTTTAGGGAGTTACGGGGCTCCAATTCTCAGTGTAAGGCTTCTTACGGCTGCTTTTTGTGGCAAGGTAAAAATGGAGTAAGATTTCTCCATTTTCGCCACGTAAGTCCTTACGCTGTATATTGGATACCAAACTGCGCTGGTTTGGTATACCTGCCTATGGCCCAAAAAACTACTGGCGACGGCAGAAATATACGCGCGTAACTTCTAGGTTACGCCGTATATGTGATACCAAACCCGCGCAAATATTGGCGTCGCCGACTTTTGCGGGCGACGATTTTTATCGGATCGACCCCAGGGTCTATAGGGATATCAAGGTCTTTGAGGAACCACTTCTACTTTTCCTTCTTGGGAATGTGCATGTAACATTTTAGTTTCTATAAAGCAATGGGTGCCAACATGTTTAATTCTAGGCTATAATTATTTAATTTCTCTCACTGAGGATAGGAACAAATATGAGTCTGCAAACCAGGTCTGGTTGTAATATAGTATTGTTAAAAAAGGGCTTTAAAGGGACACGAAAATCAAAATAAAACTTTCATGATTCACATAGAGCATGCAATTTTAAGCAACTATCTTAATTACTTCTATAATCAATTTTTCTTCCTTCTCTTAGAATCTTTATTTGAAAAGCAGGAATGTATATTTTTAGGAGCCGGCCCATTTTTGTTTGCTGAACCAAAAATGGGCCGGCTCCTAAGCTTGCATTCCTACTTTATAAAATAAAAATTGAAAAATTCAGGCCAGAAACAGTGCTCAGAAAAGGGAGAGAAAAGATTATAAAAAGAGAAAACAAAGTGCTTATGGTGTCGTATTTTCACAAGTATCAATATGAATATAAACCATTGAATTGAAAACTTGCTCACCTTTCTATTCCTCAAACTTGTGATGTATGAATTGTGCATGGAGTGGATATATATTCCTATCTGTGGTAAAGATGGACTAGTCTCCTACTTGCATCCCCTTTTGTAGTATGGTAGTTAGCTTTCTTGCTGAAATAAAGGCAACTGCAATCCAATCTGTAGGTAGATAAAAGAGTCACAGATTTATTAAGCTAAATAACATATCACAAAATTCAAGTGTCAAAGTGGATATGCTAGCTGTTTGATTTAGCCGTCCAGAGTAATATAAGTTTGTAGGGAGTGACGAAGAATATCTAGTCCTGTTTGCAAAGAAGCGGCACAACTGTAATTCCTAGCTGAGTCTGACGAATATATATCTTATATATATTTTATATATATATATATATATATATATATATATATATATATTATTATTATTCTTTATTTATAAAGCGCCAACAGATTCCGCAGCGCTGTTCATAGGTAACAAAGATAAAAGGACAGTGCAATATGAGACACCAGACAAAATTTAACAAACAAATACAGGAGGAATTGGGAGCCCTGTTCCCGTGGGAACTTACAATCTAAATGGGTAGGAGGGTGAGAAACAGGAGGTGGGGACTGCAAAGGTGGGAATGATGCTAGTGTGAAGTTAGATGAGGGCAACTATTAGGCAAGTGGAATTCATTAGTTACTGATTTGGTTATAGGCTTCCCTAAACAAGAAGGTCTTTAGGGAGCGTTTAAAGGAGAAGAGGTTGGGGGAAAGTCTGACAGCACGAGGAAGTGCGTTCCAGAGGGTTGGAGCCGCACGAGAGAAATCCTGTAGTCTAGCATGAGAGGAAGTGATGGTAGAAGAGGCAAGGAGTAGATCGTTGTCGGATCTTAGGGGACGGGCTGGAGTATATTTGTTGATGAGTGAGGACAGGTATGGGGGGGCTGCATTGGTAAGGGCTTTGTAGGTCAAAGTACCATCAAAATACCATCAGAAATATGTAGAAATATTTATTTCTGAATAAATATAACATATTCTATGTGAAGAACATTGGAATGTGAAATATGCATATTTTCATAGCGGATAAGAGCATGTGAGAATATGCGATCTGGTTTGCACGTTAAATATCGCTCCACTCTTAATCTCATAAAGCTAGGTACAGAATTAGCAAACAATGAGAATGGTCATGCTCACTCAGAGGTCCGGATCCGGAAACACACTGGTAGTGAGGCACAGAATCTGCAAACAAGAAGAAGAGTCAAGGTCACACAAAGGTCAGCAGAGTTAATAAGATAAAGATAACATTTGTTCTCATATCTATATCAAATTTACTAATGCTACTAATTTTTTTTATATCAATGATGAATTCCAATTTTCTCAGTGGGTTATAGTGAGTCTTCATAGGTTCAAGTTGTCATGCCGTGCCGCTCTAGCCATTACTAGGGGCGCAGCGTCTCCTTCCCTGCTCGTTGCCAGGAGCTGTGTTGGGTCCGGAGGCGTGCGGCACTGACGTCACCGCCGCACGCTCCTCTCCAGTCCTGGCGCCTAGGCGCAAATCCTGCGCCTTTTTGAATCACTTCTTCTCGATCTATCACTGCCCAAGTATAGGTGTTACTGTGTGTACTCCTGGGAGTGATAGATCATTTTAGTCTTTGCCTTGCTGTGTTTGAACCCTGACTGTCTGACTACTCTGCCTGCCATACCCCTGAATTACTGGACTGATATATATTGCTGCTGAACCTGCCTTTCTGACTACTCTACCTGTTTAACCCCTGAATTGCTGGACTGATATATATATTGCTGCTGAACCTGCCTGTCTGACTACTCTACCTGTTTAACCCCTGAATTGCTGGATTGATATATTGCTGCTGAACCTGCCTGTCTGACTACTCTACCTGTTTAACCCCTGAATTGCTGGACTGATATTTGCTACTGAACCCTGCCTGTCTGACTACTCTGCTTATTAACCCCTTTCATTCTGGATTGCATCTTTGTTGCTGAACTCTGCCTGCCTGACCATTCTAGTGCTGTGCCCTTGGACTGCTTTACCATTGCCAAACCCTGCCTGCCTGATCATTCTAGTGGTTTGTCCTTGGACTGCTGTACTGTTGCCGAATCCTGCCTGTCTGACCATTCCAGTGATTTGCCTTGCCCTATTCTGCCTTTGCCACTGGGGACTGTCCTACCTGTGGTGAGTGCCGCTCTCCTCATCTTACTAACTTTCTCTGCTCTGGGATATTCCCTATCATTCCGGCTCGACACCAGGATAACAAGACTACTGGCCGAGTTTGGTCTGATAGAGGGGTATCCCACGAGCATTACACAAGTATAGTGCTCAACTAGACAAAAGTTGTTAAAAAGTTCAAAGGTGTATGGGTCTATCACTGGTTTAGTTTTTAAACTTTAAAAGCAGCTCCATATGTTGACTTTGTTTAGGCAAAGAGATTGAATAAAATGCTTGAAGGTGAAAGTCTTTTGTAACTTAAAGCAGAAATATACATCTGTGAAGTGTAAATCCATTTTTCATACAGGTTAGGAACGTTTATGCACTGACAGTACTTCACAAATGTACACCTTTTAAAAATATGTCTTGGAAGGATTTGGACAGTGGTGCTTGTTCAGTTGCAAATATTAGTGAGTTTGTTTCATTTTTATTTTGATGTTCTGAAAAAATCAGTACCGTCTTTCATGGCGGTTTAAAGATATAGGGGCTGAATTATCATTGTGCGAGCAGACATGATCCGATATTGCGGATCATGTCAGCTGCACATCGATAAATGCTGACAGCATATGCTCTCGGCATCTTGTGAACTGCTGGTGCAATGCCGCCCCCTGCAGATTGGCTGCTAGCAGGGGGTGTCAATCAACCCGATTTCTGGTGATGTCTGTCCACCTCCTCAGAGCAGGTGCACAGGTTATGGCACAGCCGTCTTTAGACCGCTGCTTCATAACTTGTGTTTCCGGTGAGCCTGGAGTTTCGCCGGAAACACGTGGGGCATCAAGCTCCATATGAAGTTTGATAAATATGCCCCATATCCTTTTTAAAATAATTTGTGTAAAGTGTCAATATTTTCACATTTTTTAATGTTATTACTGAGGCAATTACTGTCTGTAATGCTTACAGGGTTGTAAGAGAGCGTCCCTGGAAGATCCTTCCAGCAAGCGATGAACAGGGTATGTCACTGTTTTTAAGGAGTTAGGTTTGTAGCAAAATAGTTCTGCAAAAATCGTATTTTATGGAAAGAGTAAAAATCGTATTGAAATCACACAGAAAAAAACTATTTATTGTACACAGTAGAAACGAATACGACACACTGCACATGTAAAAATGCTGTAAAATTCATGCTTATGATACAAAATTCAAAGGTAATGTTTTATTCTTGTAAAATGAGTGTCTCCACTTAACAGGGGCATTACAATCTCTGTGAAGTCTGGCATATTCTCTGCTACTCTCCGTGAAACTTTAGGTGGCGGATAGCAATCACTACAATCAGATCAGGATAATTGACAGCGCTCTCTTGCACACAATTGGCGCGCACTGATTAAAGATACTATACACTGAAAGCTGAGTGATCTGATTTGTACTGGCTGCAGGATTTAGGGCCAGATCATGAGTGGCATGCTAACAGTTAGGAGCGAGCAATTTTGGGTTTACTGTAGCTGTTCGTGCACATCAGATGTAACGCTCATATATCAAGTTGAAAGTAAATGCGATCACTTGAGCACAATTTCATTTAATGCACATCTAGATAGCGCAACCTCAGAACTCTGATTAACTGGAATGCTTGGGGGGAAAAAGTGTCACAAAACAAATAAAAAATACACAACAAAGTATAGTTACACTCATAAAAACACTATCTAATAAAAAATGGTTTTAAAAAAAATATTGCCCAAAAAAGTTATAAGGGCTTAAAGATACTGTATGAGGTCTCAGGTGTTAGAAAAAACACAGAGATACATACATATACATGTCTAAATATATGTATATATATATATATATATATATATATATATATATGTGTGTGTGTGTATGTATTAATGTATTTATATGTGTATTTATGTATTTACAGACATATATACATATGTAAACACATACATACATATGTACACATACAGTATATAGACATATATATTAGTGCATTGGAGCCCATTGCAGTCAAGTAGATCAAAAAAATGGAAAAAATGTTTAATAAAGGTTGTAACTATGTATTTACTGTAAATATTTCACATTCCAATGTTCTTCACACAGCAGAATATGTTCTAAATAGATATTCCTGTATTTATCTATACCTATATATAATCATATAGATATATATTGTACCAAAATACAATCATATATATACTGTATATGTAGAAATATATATTTATGAATAAATAGAACATTTTCCTCAATGTGAAGAACATTGGAAAGTGAAATATTCATATTCTCATATCGGGTTAGTGCACTTGAGAATATGAGATCGGGTTTGCGCGCGAGTACGTTGTTAGGTTATTTTTCTGCTTCATTGACTTCGGATTTTTACGCGTCAGGTGAAGGTTTGCTCACGTCAGTCATAAGACTTCAGCTTCTTGACCTCAGAGGTAGTTGCATTAAATAGCCCCAATCTTGTTCATTCATGGCAATTGAAAAGTGCGGTTGGTCACACAAGAGCAGGGGTTGTGCTGCACGCTCACTTGCTTATGCAATAATAAATGTAGGCAGAGAGCAAGTAGCATCTGCTTCCGCTCGCAGCAAGCACAGAGGGGCAGGCTCCCAACCTGGGAACATTGTTCACTGGCAATTTGATAAGGGGTGCCATATACAATTAAGCTCTGCATTGCATTTAAAACTATTTTTTTTAGCAAACATTGGTCATTTTGCAGTCTAGGGATATACCCTTTGAAACGCCTCTTGAGAATGCTTATCTTATTTGCTGTGCTATAGCCAATCAGATACAGATATCAATGAGATCATACAATGATCACTCAATTACTGTGTAGAATATTTTAAGGTAAGAGATAAGAATCTTGCAGGATGCGCTCCTGTCACTCTGGGAGCAGTTGACAGGACACAGTTTTCAGAGTCACATAACGGGAAGAGTTGGTTGAATGAATAATGAAAGTAAAGATATTTAGTATGTATAATTAAACATTTTATGGATAATTCATGTTTAAGTTCCCTTGTAATCTAATTCAGACTTAAAACCTCAGTATCAAAAGGGCTCTTGTGTTTGACAGTTGATGTTGAATTGTAGCAGTAAAGAAGCAGAAATTCGGCCTCACTATATTGTGCAAAAAACAGGCAAAGATTTTATTTGATTCCATAAACTATTTCTAAGGAATTAGGTACATAGTGGGTATTTTGTTCAGTGCACATGATTACATTTCTTACAATCTATTTTTCTTAATCTCTCTTGATCAAAAATGAGTTATGAATGATTGCATGATAGATGTATTTAACATATTTTTATATGCCAGTACCATCTTTATCCAATAAATAGTATTCACATTTTTCTTTCATGCTTCAGATAGAGCATGCAATTATAAGCAACTTTCTAATTTACTCCTATTATCAATTTTTCTTTGTTCTCTTGTTATCTTTATTTAAAAATCAGGAAGGAAAAGCTTAGGAGCGGCCATTTTTTGGTTCAGAACCTGGGTTATGCTTACTTATTGGTGGCTTAAATGTAGCCACAAATAAGCAAGCACTATCCAGGTTGCTGAACCTATAATGGGCTGTCTCTTAAGCTTTGCATTCCTGCTTTTTAAATAAAGATAACAAGAGAACGAAGAAAAATTGATACTAGGAGTAACTTAGAAAGTTGCCTAAAATTCCATGGTCTATCTGAATCACGAAAGAAAAAAATTGGGTTTAGTATCCAACCATGCTAAATAGCTGTCCCAAAATTGCCTCAGTAGAGGTTATTAGAATAAAAAACATGTAAATAATTAATTTTTTTGCTAGCAAAATGTTAAATGTAAATGAGGATATTATAATATGTAATATATATATATATATATATATATATATATATATATATATATATATATATAAAACAAAAAATGATATCCGGGCTGCAGTTAAAAACAAAGTATTTATTAAATTCCACTTGGGATAAAAAATTATAAGACAGGGGGATACAGCATATCAGTGTAACCAAAGAAGTTCCGCTAACATGTTTCGGTAAAAACCGTAATCATAGCTAATTGGAGACTGGTGTGCTGGCTATTTAAAAGACAAAAACAACACTCATTGGACAATGTTAAAACCAATGAAATGGTACACAGATAATCACAAATCATAATGAAGTGAAGAACAGATACTCCCTGACATCTAAATAAACTCATATGTCACACTACAAAAGACAATCTCTTAAGTGTAGGCTGCGAGCGCTAAGTGAAAGAGGAAATAACAGAAACAGAAACACATATAAAGTATTGAATGGTAAATGTTAGATCCTTCACCTACAGTATATGACAAAAATTGCAGACAAGGGGCTCCATGTACTAAGCAGTCAGCGAGCTACCCGCAACAAATCTCGCGTCAAAACTCGCAAACTGATATGTACAAAGTCGTCAACTATGTTCAAACTCGCATCTTTAAAATTGCGAGCGTACTTATCCGCCAAACCTCGCTACCTCTCCATTTTTCACTGTAATTAGACACATTTGACCACCAACTCGCCAAAAACGAATGTACTAAAAAATCTATTTGTCCGCTCGCTACAATTTCCGCTCCCACCTCGTTATTTTTGCCTCGCCACCTTTTAGGTGGCGGGCAAGGTACAAAACAATAGGAAAGTCAATCTAGACGCCAGTCTAGACATATATAAAAGGCAGTAATATCAGCATTGTACAGCATAACTGGCGTCTAATTTGTCTCTCATTTCCATGTACATAAATTGCGCCAAATTTGTCGACTGTAATTAAAGAGTAATCTATATTTTAAATTTGTATTGTATAGTTGTCAATCTTTATAATTATTTTTATATTAATATTTATATATTATCAGATCCAGATGAAGCCATATCCAAATTGTAAATAAATATTACAAAAATAACGCTCTGTTATCACTCTTCAAAAAATTTTGAACAATAATAAAGTTGTTTAGATAAGTTGAACTTTTATAGGAGCAAAATTCTATTCCCGCGACTACTATGATGTTCGTGACACCTTGCATGTCACGTGTTAATAATTGGCCAGACAATTCAACTGAAAGTTAAGTACATCAGCTTAGTCGCGGCGAGCGAGGCGTCAAATTTATCAATAATCCGCCACTGCTCGCGGCAGGCTAGACTTGTCTATTTATTGGGGGATTATTAGTACATAGTGACAGCGGACACCATTTCGCCCGCGGCGAGTAACGGCGAGTTTATCCGCGTCTAAAATGACGGATGAATTGACGGCTTAGTACATGGAGCCCCAGAAAACGAAAATATATATGTATTTGGGACATAAAGTACTCACATAGATCAGATTAGAACACACACCTAAAACGCAGGAACCACCTAGCATATGAATATGTATATATAAGAATATATAGGCAATAAAGAATGTGTAAGTAAACGAGTGGAAATAAGAACATATATAAAAAAGAGTAAATATATATGTGCACATATACAAACACATTTATTGCATCGCTAATGCAAGGTATATCTAAGTGTGGCCTGCTAGAATAGCTACATAGCCTAATCCCAAACATAATCATTGTTCATTGTGTTTAATAACTACATTGTACTTAGCATTTGATTCTCTACCTAGTTAAAGTAACAGGTGTGTATCAATGTACAAGGGTAACAGTGACCCATATGTATAAAGAGATAGAGCAGTTGATAGTGCAACTAGACTAATCAAATATACTAAGAGAATTAACAATATATGAGTAAAATGGGAAAAATGTGTTAAAAGTATAAAGAACTATATAGGTACACTACACATAGGTGTGGATAAAAATGATGAGTAAGCCCTATACTTAAGTATTATATTAAGAAAATTAATAGTCGATAAACAGGTTGTAAAATATAATTAGATGTTAGACTTCCGAATTTCCAGTATCGAATTAAATATATAGGACATTCAGAAGTGATCATAAATAATAAAAACATCTAAATGGTGCTCGGCAAGCGTGAGATGCAATAGAAATTATTTCCAATAATTGATCAAATCGTATTCAGAGTTTAAACCCTCTGGTACTCTAGTACGCAATTTAAAAATCCAAAACATCTCACGCTTGCCGAGCAGCTGATTCCTGTCACCTCCTCTAGGTGGTGCCTTGACATGTTCAATAGCCTGCCATCTAAGTGTGGCGTTACTTTTGTTGTGAAAATTTCGGAAATGTTTAACCAAGGGGGTACTGGCTTCACCCAGTTTAATTGTTGAGAGATGGTTTCTAATTCTAGTATTCACGTCAGTAGTGGTGAGCCCTACATACTGTAAATGGCACTCCATGCAGTATAGTAAGTAGATAACGTAGGAGGATGTACAGTTAAGGCAGGAAGATATCTTAAAGATCTCTCCAGTAACCTCTGATCTGAAATCATCAGAGATAATGATAAACTCACACGGCCTGCATCTCGATCTGCCGCACCTGTACATCCCCCTATGTTGCAACCATGAGCTCTGTATGTCTGGTTTCTTTATCAAAACTTCTGAGGGTTAAACATTTCCGAAATTTTCACAACAAAAGTAACGCCACACTTAGATGGCAGGCTATTGAACATGTCAAGGCACCACCTAGAGGAGGTGACAGGAATCAGCTGCTCAGCAAGCGTGAGATGTTTTGGATTTTTAAATTGCGTACTAGAGTACCAGAGGGTTTAACTCTGAATACGATTTGATCAATTATTGGAAATAATTTCTATTGCATCTCATGCTTGCCGGGCACCATTTAGATGTTTTTATTATTTGTGATCACTTCTGAATGTCCTATATATTTAATTCGATACTGGAAATTCGGAAGTCTAACATCTAATTATATTTTACAACCTGTTTATCGACTATTAATTTTCTTATTATAATACTTAAGTATAGGGCTTACTCATCATTTTTATCCACACCTATATTATATTGTTAATTCTCTTAGTATATTTGATTAGTCTAGTTGCACTATCAACTGCTCTATCTCATTATACATATGGGTCACTGTTACCCTTGTACATTGATACACACCTGTTACTTTAACTAGGTAGAGAATCAAATGCTAAGTACAATGTAGTTATTAAACACAATGAATATTATATATATATATTTACTCTTTTTTATATATGTTCTTATTTCCACTTGTTTACTTACACATTCTTTATTGCCTATATATTCTTATATATACATATTCATATGCTAGGTGGTTCCTGCGTTTTAGGTGTGTGTTCTAATCTGATCTATGTGAGTACTTTATGTCCCAAATACATATATATTTTCGTTTTCTTGTCTGCAATTTTTGTCATATACTGTAGGTGCAGGATCTAACATTTACCATTCAATACTTTATATGTGTTTCTGTTTCTGTTATTTCCTCTTTCACTTAGCGCTCGCAGCCTACACTTAAGAGATTGTCTTTTGTGGTGTGACATATGAGTTTATTTAGATGTCAGGGAGTATCTGTTCTTCACTTCATTATGATTTGTGATTATCTGTGTACCATTTCATTGGTTTTAACATTGTCCAATGAGTGTTGTTTTTGTCTTTTAAATAGCCAGCACACCAGTCTCCAATTAGCTATGATTACGGTTTTTACCGAAACATGTTAGCGGAACTTCTTTGGTTACACTGATATGTTGGATCCCCCTGTCTTATCATTTTTTATCCCAAGTGGAATTTAATAAATACTTTGTTTTTAACTGCAGCCTGGATATCATTTTTCGTTTTGTGCCTAATCTTTCCAGCGCTCTGGGCTGCATCAGGAGCGTGCCTCTATTCCACTCCCCCCTTTTCCTCTCTACATTGGGCATCCCCTCCGACGTTGAATTCTGCAAGCCTCCTGGTAGGCTATCTGATTCCATTGGCTGTGACGCCCGACGCTCATCACATGACCGGAACCGGCTGGATAGTGGCATCAGGGCTGTCTTAGATGCTGTGGATCACGGAGCACATAGCAGGATCTCTCTACACAGGTTGCAAGACCGTAACTACAAGCAAGAGTTGTGAGTTACACAGCTACTAGCTGTTTGGGTATTATTATAGATATCCTGTGGCAACACCGCATTGTGTACATGAGGCTGACGCATCCTCAGTTGCCTTATATGAGACTCACCTGCCTACTGTGATGAACTTTATCTCTGCTAATACTGCTTGAGGGGATGTTTACGCATTCTGTGTTTGGATATTGCCGCTTTGTACAGTGAACTGTTTTTTAAGCCTGCATAAGGGGTTGAATGGAATAGATATCCACATGGTGGCTTAATACACACTTATCCTTAGGAGTCCCTTTACTTTATCCCTTTTTTGTTTGATATATATATATATATATATATGTATATATATATATATATATATATATATATCCATATAAAGACATCCACACAGAGCCAGGCCTCTTACCTGTAAATCCCCATACATGTCACATGATCAGAGGCAGTTGACAATACTCCATGTTTTGCTCCCATTCATAGCAGTTGGGTGGTCATCCAATGAGCAACATGTTTAACACAGAAGTATACCAGTCAATTTATTTAAATAATATTTCTTTTTATTGAGGGTTGACAGAGAATCATAAAAAATGCATTTCACACAAACAATCCTCCTTTTTGTAAAACAGAAAAACAATTAATAATAAGATACAGTACAATATCCAAATACGTACTATACAGACAACAAGACTTTATGTGCTAAACCATTTATTTTCTTCAGTATAAACAAGAGAGGGGCCAATGGGAGATACATTGCAACAAAGTAGAACACACAAGCGCATACCAATAACTGTGTTTTCTCTAGATGATATCAGGAAAAACTGGATACTATTAAGTTAAAGAAAACTCCAGGTCATGATGGAATATGCCCAACGTTTTAAGGGATTTTAGCACTGTTATAGCCAAAACTATACTCTCAATTTTTCAAGAGTCAATATCCTATGGCAATGTACCCCAGGACTTGTGTAAAGCAAATGTGGTGCCACTTTTTAAAAAGGGAGGCAGAGCTTATCCAGGAAGCTATATACCAGTAAATCTGACATCTGTTGTGGGGTAGATACTTTAAGGGATTATAAGGGATTATATTCATAAATATATTCATGTAAACAAGATTATGAGTTCAAATCAGCATGGTTTTATCATTTAAAACTAATTTAATTTGATTATATGACGAAGTAGGAAAATAGAAAAAAGGGTATCAGTTGATGTTTTTTTCTTGGATTTTGCAAAAGCTTTTAAAACAGTGCCACATGAGAGATTATTGTACAAAATGAAGGGACTCGAGAATATCTGAAAATGTTATCTCAAGGATAAATAACTGCATAAAAGACAGTCGGCTAGATTACGAGTTTTGCGTTCTGAGTAAAAAAGCAGCGTTAAGGCTCATAACGCTGCTTTTTTACTACCGCTGCTATTACGAGTCTTGTAGATACAGCTGTCCCACACACTTTTTTGGCCGTAAGTCAAATTAACTTACGCAATTTGCATAAAGTCTTTTTTCAATGGGACTTCCATAGTGCCAATATTAAAAGCTTTTTTTTTAGGCCAAAAAGTGAGCGGTACAGCCTATCCCGCAAGATTCATAACGCATTCTAAAGTCAGTAGTTATGAGTTTTACACTCCAAAGCTGTAGCATAAAACTCATAACAAAAGTGCTAAAAAGTACACTAACACCCATAAACTACCTATTAACCCCTAAACCGAGGCCCTCCCGCATCGCAAACACTAAAATAAAATTATTAACCCCTAATCTGGCGCTCCGGACATCGCCGCCACTAGAATAAACATATTAACCCCCTAAACTGCCGCACTCCCGCCTCGCAAACACTATTTAAATATTATTAACCCCTAATCTGCTGTCCCTAACATCTCCGCCACCTACCTACATTTATTAACCCCTAATCTGCTGCCCCCAACGTTGCCGCCACTATACTAAATTTATTAACCCCTAAACCTAAGTCTAACCCTAACACCCCCTAACTTAAATATAGTTAAAATAAATCTAAAGAAAACCTATTATTACCTAAATAATTCCTATTTAAAACTAAATACTTAGCTGTAAAATAAATCCTAAAATAGCTAATAGTTACATTGTATCTAGCTTAGGGTTTATTTTTATTTCACAGGCAAGTTTGTATTTATTTTAACTAGGAAGAATAGTTACTAAATAGTTATTAACTATTTACTAACTACCTAGCTAAAATAAATACAAATTTACCTGTAAAATAAAACCTAACCTTACACTACAATTAAATAAATTACCTAAATTAAATACAATTACCTAAATTTAATACAAATACCTAAATTTCAAAAAAACAAATACTAAATTACACAAAATAAAAAACAAATTAAAAGATGTTTATACTAATTACACCTAATCTAATAGCCCTATCAAAATAAAAATAAAAAAGCCCCCCCCCCAAATAAAAATAAACCCTAGCCTAAACTAAACTACCAATAGCCCTTAAAAGGGCCTTTTGCAGGTCATTGTCCCAAAGAAATCAGCTCCAACAACCCCCCAACAGTAAAACCTACAACCCACACAACCAACCCCCCAAATAAAACCCTAACTAAAAAAACCTAAGCTCCCCATTGCCCTGAAAAGGGCATTTAGCTCTATTGCTGACCAAACCCTAATCTAAAACTAAAACCCACCCAACGCTTAAAAAACCTAACACTAAACCCTGAAGATCCACTTACAGTTTTAAAGAGTCGACATCCATCCTCAACGAAACCTGAATTAAGGTTGAAAAAATCCTATTGGCTGATGCAATCAGCCAATAGGATTGAACTTTAATCCTATTGGCTGATCCAATCAGCCAATAGGATTGAGCTCGCATTCTATTGGCTGTTCCAATCGCGTCGTTGAGGATGGATGTCGGCTCTTCAAAACTGTAAGTGGATCTTCAGGGGTTAGTGTTAGGTTTTTTTAAGGGTTTATTGGGTGGGTTTTAGTTTTAGATTACAGTTTGGGTAGCAATAGAGCTAAATGCCCTTTTAAGGGCAATGCCCATACAAATGCCCTTTTCAGGGCAATGGGGAGCTTAGGTTTTTTTAGTAAGGGTTTTATTTGGGGGGTTGGTTGTGTGGGTGGTGGGTTTTAATGTTGGGGGGTTGTTTGTATTTTTTTTCACAGGTAAAAGAGCTGATTTCTTTGGGGCAATGCCCCGCAAAAGGCCCTTTTAAGGGCTATTGGTAGTTTAGTTTAGGCTAGGGTTTTTTTATTTTTATTTTGGGGGGGCTTTTTTATTTTGATAGGTCTATTAGATTAGGTGTAATTAAAATATTAAATATCTTGTCATTTGTTTTTTATTTTGTGTAATTTAGTGTTTTGTTTTGTTTTTGTAATTTAGGTATTTGTATTTAATTTAGGTAATTGTATTTAATTTAGGTAATTTATTTAATTGTAGTGTAAGGTTAGGTGTTAGTGTAACTCAGGTTAGGTTTTATTTTACAGGTAAATTTGTATTTATTTTAGCTAGGTAGTTAGTAAATAGTTATTAACTATTTAGTAACTATTCTACCTAGTTAAAATAAATACAAACTTGCCTGTAAAATAAAAATAAACCCTAAGATGGCTACAATGTAACTATTAGTTATATTGTAGCTAGTTTAGGGTTTATTTTACAGGTAAGTATTTAGTTTTAAATAGGAATTATTTAGTTATTAATAGTAGGTTTGCTTTAGATTTATTTTAATTATATTTAAGTTAGTGGGTGTTAGGGTTAGGGTTAGACTTAGGGGTTAATAACTTTAGTATAGTGGCAGCGATGTTAGGGGCGGCAGATTAGCAGTTAATAAATATAGATAGGTGGCGGTGATGTTAGGGGCGGCAGATTAGGGGTTAATAATATTTAACTAATGTGTGTGATGCAGGAGTGCGGCGGTTTAGGGGTTAATATGTTTATTATAGTGGTGGCGATGTCCGGAGCGGCAGATTAGGGGTTAATAAGTATAATGTAGGTGTCACCGATGTCGGGGGGGGCAGATTAGGTGTTAATAAGTGTAAGTTTAGGGGTGTTTAGACTCAGGGTTCATGTTAGGGTGTTAGGTGTAAACATAAAATGTGTTTCCCAATAGGAAACAATGGGGCTGCGTTACGGAGCTTTACACTGCTTTTGTGCAGGTGTTAGGCTTTTTTTCAGCCGGCTCTCCCCATTGATGTCTATTGGGAAATCATGCACGAGCATGTACAACCAGCTCACCGCTGACTTAAGCAGCGCTGGTATTGAAGTGCGGTATGGAGCACAATTTTGCTCTATGCTCAATTCTTGTCTTTTAACGCCGGGTTTATAAAAACCTGTAATACCAGCGCTGTAGGTAAGTGAGCGGTGACAATAACGTGCAAGTAAGCACTGCACCCCTCTTACCGCAAAACTCGTAATTTAGCCGAGTAGTAGTAAATGGGTCATACTCAGATTGGACAAAGGTGATCAGCAGAGTCCCCCAGTGATCAGTGTGAAACAGATAAGAAAAGTGTTGCGCTAAGAGTGACACTCACAGCCTATCCTAAGGAATCCCTCCACAAGGACAACCAGTAAATAGAAATAAAGAAAAAAAGAAAGAAGGCCAGCACTATAAGCGGAGTGAAAAAACGGGGTAAAAATTATATTTCAAAGGATAACACAATTAAAAAATGTGCTATTATAATAATTACCATTTGTTGTGAGATAAATGCCCTCATCATTACTGAAGTTGCAATAACATTTAGCAATCTAGTTAAGACTGTATTAGCCCAAACTAATCCTTTGATTAAGGATTTGATAAATTACATTCTATCTAAAGGGGCACATAAGAATACAGTTGATTTGATTACACACAGCAGTACTATATACAAAGTGCAGAAGTGGAATCAACAAATACTTCTGCCTAATCATGGATACATAAGCTGAACTCATATATCAGATTGAGAGTATATTTAATTAACCAAACACAACTCGAATTGATACATGTGTTGAAGCATTATATTACATTGAGAATACACTACGCTCACCAAAATTTAATTTATCTGTCTTTTATCTGTGATATCTACGAGTATATGGGCAACGACTGAAGACTGGCATGAGGAACCTATACATTATAATAAACGGTGTTACTCTATTACTCAGTTGAAGGGGCCCATGACCTTACTGTGAAGTATCCTTATGTTATTGACTAAGGTAATACGCAATAACACACATCAAAACATTCCACTATATAAGATTATATGTGTTGCAAATATAATCTTTAAGCCAATCTCATAATAAAATTAACCCTAAGAATATAAAGAATTAAATGTTTTAGCCCCTAACAAATACTTGTTTCCATTTATCCTATTACATCATAACAATTATTACCTAGCAGTAGCTGTCACATTTTTGATCTATTAATCTAAGTACAAGCTGTCTAGGTTCTGTAACTGAACCCACCGGTACTGGAATAATTATTCAGATACCAACCACTGCTTTGCACTTAACCCTTATATAATTTAAGGCTACCTTACCTAAAAGGCCTATTAAGTCCCTGATCATAAGGGTTATTATTGCACAACCACTCCTTCCATGTTTTTAATTTTTGTCACCCATTTTATTAGATATTATTAAAGGTTATGTTTTAATCTAGTAGGTGCTATTTTCTGCCTAGTAGTCAGGGCAGTGAGTGCTGGAATCGCATCCTTTAGTGGGAATTGTCTTTCTATTCTCACGACCCCTGTAAATTTGTTTCATTTATGCGAAGCACCCCTCTCCCAATTCTAGTATTATACTAGACAATTCCTATATATATAGGTTTGAACAATTTCAAGACAGCTTGCCCCCTAGTGGTGCCATTGCTTAAAAACCTTACCTTTATTTTTAGATTAGGGTCTAGGCAGTTAAAGAGCTAAATGACCTTTAAAGGGCAATGGGCAGCTTAGGTTATTTTAGATAACTTTTTTATTTGGGGGGGTTGGTTGGGTGGTGGGTTTTACTGTTGGGGGGTGCTTGTATTTTATTTTACACGTAAAAGAGCTGATATCTTTGGGGCAATGCCCCACAAAAGGTCCTTTTAAGGGCCATTGGTAGTTTATTTGGGGGGGGCTTTTTTATTTTGATAGGGCTATTAGATTAGGGGTAAACATTTTTATTTTTGATAAAAAAAAATTTTTTTTCGTAATTTAGTGTTTGTTTTTGTAACTTAGTGTTTGTTTGTTTTTGTAATGTAATAATGTTTAATAGTATATTTAAATAATTTTAGTAGGGTTAGGTTTTTTCAATATGCAATTTAATTTATTTAATTGGTAGTTTAATTTAATTGTAGTATAATAGTTAGGGTAGGTTAATTAATAGTTTAAATTAGTTTATTTTAATTCTACATGTAAGTTATAATTTATTTGAAGATAGGAATGTTGTAATTTTAATTTAAAGTTAGGGGGTTGTTAGGTTTAGGGTTTAATAGCTTAATTTAGGTTTTTGCGATGTGGGGGGCTGACGGTTTAGGGGTTAATAGGTTTAGTTAGTGGTGGTGATGTGGGAGGCCAGAGGTTTAGGGGTTAATACGTTTATTTAGGTTGTGGCGATGTCGGGGAGAGGCGGGATAGGGGTTAATAACTTTATTTAGGTTTGTGGCGATGTCGCAGGGCGGCGGGATAGGGGATAAACATTTTAGTATAGTGACGGCGTTTAGTGACATGTTATAAATAAAGTTGGGAAAAACACGAATAGCAGCATCATCGATGACTGTTAGTTAACAACAGTCCAATGCTCATCACCCCGTACTTGGTGCACGTGTTTTTGACGGCTTTTTTATAAATATGGAGAGCGTATTGAGATTGTATTGAGATCCGCGGGCACGATGTTTGGCAATGTAAGGCGAGCGTATTGATGCCGGCGAATGCAACATAGTTGACAGCTTGATAAATATCCCCTAAAAGGTAAGAAAGAAAATTTGTCAGCAGCAAAGGCATAGAAACTCATTAAAAACATATAAAAGGGGAGTACAAACTGTTGCCCCGACTCACATTTTTTTCTTTTTTGGCTGCTTGTTACAAACTGAGCTACCATATATTTATTTTTAGCTGTCATTTAACCATGGGAATATTCTAGTTCAGTGTTGAACCTTGCTCATGGTGTTATACACAAAACTGTTACTGGTATACTGTACACAGTGCTGCCCCTAGGCTACTGCCATACATACTGCTGCTTTTAGCACCATACTGCCTGTCAGATAGTTCTTTAGATTGTGGTTAATTTGGGTATACACTCTCAAAAAAGGTTTGTTACCTCCAGTGCTAAATAAAGCATGGTGCTTTGCCTAAATATCGATTTAAAGTAAATTCTTTTTAATTTTTTATGAAGAAAAAAATATATATTTTATCCATATTATTTTGATACATATTTGTTTCTTTCTGAAAATGTAAATTGTTAAACACACGGTTAAAGATATAAGCAAGGGGAATTGTATGTATTTTTGTTATATTGCAGATACCATACTTACCACAAAAAGGAAATGTGTAATTTTTCAAAAGGAAAAAAAATTGTCAACTAAACCAATCTTTACATCTCTTTAAAAAATACAAAAATCACATGTACGGTTATGCAGAAATGCATCAGTAGCATAGGGTATAGATTATTTTGTAGCACACATGCCCAGCAACCAAGTATTGCTTTCATAGCAGATGTTACCTGACATTCTCATCAAAAGGTTACTTTGCAGGAAGATAATGACAAAAAAGTATATATCTCTAAATGCAATCAAATACTTGAAGCAAAATTCAATACTGAAGCAGCTATCATGCCGGGGACACTGGGTTATTGAAAAGATGTATTGTGAGGTAACCACTTCAACCTCAAGCTACTGGTGAATTTATTATAGAGCGCATGAACATCAGTAGAGTGTTCTCCCAGCATGATAGCTCAAATAATTGGGCTTCCAAATACAGCTCAATGCAGGGAAACAGGCCTGCATAGCCTCTGGAAAAGAAACGCATAAATCACTCTGATGTTAGAAAGTATTTTCTTATTTTAAAAGCTGCTAAACATTTCAAAATTGTCATTTATTAAGGTGTTTATATATTTTTTTTAATAATACAAGTTTTTTTTACTATTTATTTATTTTTTTAACAAAAAAGGGCAGTTTAACAAATTGGCTTCAATTATGGTTATTATTATTAATATATTTATAAAGCATTGCTTTACAAGGGTGTTTTATATAGATGGGGAAATGGCTATACATATTCAGAAAAAAAGAAAGAAAAACAGACTTTGCTTTTGAGCTACACACATTGGATAATGCCCCTTTCTATAAAGGGCACTACATACAGAAAGACTCTCAGGTTTACAATCTGTAGGTGAGTGTTTTGAGACAAAAGGAGAAGTGATTATAGTAATTGTCATAGGCTAGGTCAGTGAGATAAATGATATTTTGGAAGGTGAATTTCTACAGAGAGAAATAAAGGAGTAGAAAAGAACGACAACACTTTATCATGTCAATATTTATTTAAGTAACTTGTGATTATTACAGTCTGGAGTCTAATAAATAATATTATTATTATTATTATTAGAATGAGTCAAAACATAAGCTTCCTTAGGAGTATTTGATGATATTAAATGGTGAAGTTGTTCTAAAGGTAAATGGCCAAGATGGAAGGTGACCTGGCTTCTACCCCATTATTTGTTTCTATATAGTTTGTTAGATGTTGTTAGAGGCCTGAGCATGTGTGAAGGATATGTGGAGGCAATGATAACTGTATCGATAATTGTGACTATTTTTTTTTTGTGTGTTAGTAATCCCACAAATGACGATTGTTGGGGTAAGATGGATTCAAAATTGACAAAGATCCCACACCAAACGATTTCATAATGTGAATGTAATTAATTTTCGGTGCCCTGTCCGATCTTCTAATATGGGCGTGTGCATATCAACATCCATTCATTGCAAACAGACCATTATTGTATTAAGGGCATGAGGAGTAGGTTTGTCTTTATTATATAGCCAATCGGATAACAGGGGTGTATATATTGTCATCATATGTTTGTAATCTCTAACTAATGGTGTAATATGAACATGAATGTCATCACTAACAACTATAAATAAGAAACACATGGAGGTGCTATGCACAAGCAACTACCCAGTGATCACAGCATAAAACTATGTGAAACTAGGAAAAAATAGCTACTCAGTAGATGATAGTGAAAAATACTATTTAACAATTGGCAATAGATGATGTATATAGTATATCAACTAGCATCATAGATGTGAGAGGACAAGGGGAAGTATGTTATGTGATGGCGTAAAATGTAAAAAAAAAAACAAATGACATCATAAAAATCTAAGATGATCATATGATCATCAAACTGGCCTCATGTTTTTAAGACATAGAGAGACTTATTGGGCTAATTAATTATACCCTTTACTTCTTGAGGGCCTGAATGAATGCATGGACCTGGCTGCATTTGAATGAATTCACCATTTTTATTTATCTTGATCTTTTTCTTATCATTGGTAAAAAATGCTACTATTTTTGTAGACTGTAAGTGTGGTATCCACCTATGACTACTTAGTGTTTTGGGGTTTTTTTGGGGGGGGTTCCACCATTACACCTCTCATACTTATGTCTCAGCACACTTTTATCTTTCTTTATTTTATCACATTTTTATTTCCTAGCTATTTCATTTTTCTATCAACTCATTTTTTTAGATTCATATAGTTATAGAAATTCCCTTTTTTAGATTTCGTTATTGGTATTTTTTCATCATCACAATTAACCACTTATCACCATGTCTGATTCTCAATGCATATATTTTGTATTGCTAATTACGCTATAGCATTCTAAGCTTTCTTCACACATTTACGTTCTTCACGCGTTTTCCCTCTGATTATAGGTCAGATATTCCTATTCTAACTCTCTACATGTTTCCACACCTTCACGCATTATTGTATAGAATTAACAGTGATGACACTTTCCCTACAACCTATTAACGAAGACTAGACACGTCTTCACCAACTATTCTATCTGTGATGTCATTTTTCCCTATATACAAAAGAAGCAGTTTTCCAGCCTCCAGTTAAATTTAAAAGACCTTCATTAATTTCTTACAGGGTCCATCATATCAACCAACAACGTTTCAAACCTATTCCAGGTTCTTAATCATCAGATGATTAAGAACCTGGAATAGGTTTGAAACGTTGTTGGTTGATATGATGGATATGATGGACCCTGTAAGAAATTAATAAAGGTCTTTTAAATTTAACTGGAGGCTGGAAAACTACTTCTTTTGAATACATATTGGGGTTTGGCTAACCCTTTCCTGTGCCCCAGAAAGGAAAAGAGAGGTGCTGTCTTTCACTATTTGCATATAATTTTTCCCTATATAACCATCACAATATATTCTTACACACCCTAACTTACCATCTTATATTTTTACGATGTCACTTGTTTTTTTTACATTTCGCACCATCACACCACATACTTTCCCTTGTCCTCTCACATCTATCATACAAGTTGATATTCTATATACATTATTTATTGCCAATATTTTAATAGTATTTTTCACTCCTATTTACTATATATTTTTCCCCTAGTTTCACATATGTTTTTGCTTCGATCACTATGTAGTTACTTGTGCATTGCACTTCCATGTGTTTATTGTTTATAGTTGTTTATAGTTCTTAGCCACAACATTCATGTTCATATTGCACCATTGGTTCGAGATTACGAACATGTGATGACAATATATATGCCCCTGTTATCTAATTGGCTATAGAATTATGACATGCCTACACCCTACGCCCTTACTACATGAATGGTCTGTTTGCAATGAATGGATGTTGATATGCACACACGCTTGTTAGAAGATTGCCAGCGAACCACAATGAAATACATTCACACAAGATTGTTTGGTGTGGGATCTTTATCAATTTTGAATCCATCTTGCCCCTATGATTGATTGTGTCCTCATCATTTGGGGAATTACTAACGCACACAACAGAACTTTTTTTAGAGCTACAATCTTGCATTTTCTTCACTTACAACACAATGAAATCTCACATATCTCAATGTATTTATTATTTTTTTGCTTTGTGTAGTTTTGAGATTGTTTTAACGTGTATGGTAAACAATCTTATTTCTTACTAATGACTAATGCCCCACCTCCCTTCCAGGACACGGATTTGTGTTTGTACGCCACACAGAGGCATAAGCTTGCACTCGATTAGAAATATGTGTATAAGTAGTAGGCTTAGTATGATTTTGCATTAGCCTGGTAAAACAGTCGTGAGAGCTGAGAAATGTGTCGCTGTGTAATAATGTTTTTTAACAATGTTTTTAATAAATGTTACTTTTAATTAACTACAACCTGCTACTTCATTTCATTTTAGGGATTCTGCTGGAGGTCTGTTTCCCCACTGCTTGCTTTTACACCTGCAAGTAAGTGCAAGCGTAAACTAAAACATACTTCTAGCTCGTCTTCCAAGGGCATCATCACTGTTAGCCCTTCGGTTATTAGGCAATCCCAGGAATCTGATCTGGATACGTCTTCTTCAGCGTCTGATGGAGAGGTTTTGACAACAAGGAGACTGAGGAAGTAGATTTTCAGTTTACTTTGGACCACTTAAGGTTTTTACTTAAAGGGCCATAATACCCAAATGTTTAAACACTTGAAAGTGATGCAGTATAACTGTAAAAAGCTGACTAGAAAATATCACCTGAACATCTCTATGTAAAAAAGAAAGATATTTTACCTCAAAAGTTTCTCAGTAGCCACCTCCCATTGTGAATGATTTCTAAGCAGCATTTTAGTGTGTCTGTCCTGGGACATCTTAGGGGATGCACTCTCATATTATTTCCCTATTCAGCTTACTATGAAATATCATGAGAGTTAAGTCAAATCTCATGAGATCACAGTAAAAGAGTTCATGACCTCAGCACTGCTGATGATGATTGGCTGCTGTTCATTTCTTAATTTTTTATTTTTTTTACCTGCAGCTGGGCTGCATCTGAGTATTACTTTTTACACAGAACTTACTCTACTGAGCTGAGGAGATTGTGAGGTAAAATATCTTCCTTTTTTACATAGAGATGCTCAGGTGATATTTTCCTGTCTGCTTTTTACAGTTATACTGCATCACTTTCAAGTGATTTAGCATATGAGTATTATGTCCCTTTAATGAGGTTCTAAGAACATTGGAGGTGCAGGATCCAAAACCTGCTGAAGTTAAACCAGTGCAGAAGCTAGACATTATATTTAGACCCAAATCTAAGATGCCTGAGACATTTCCTGTCCCTTCTCTAAGATTATATCAAAGGAATGGAGTAAACCGGGAGTTCCTTTCTCTACTTCTCCCAATTTTAAAAAGCTTTTCTCATCTCGGGAGCCCAATCTGGAATTATAGGGTTCTATATCAAAGGTAGATGGGGCTATTTCCACTCTAGTCAAGAGAATTACAATTCATTTAGAGGACAGAACCTCTTTTACAGATCCAATTGATAGAAAGCTAGAAGGTAATCTGAGAAGGGTCTTTTTACAAGGAGGTCTACTGTTCAACTGTCCCTAAGTGTGGCGGTAGTTGCAGGTGCAGAGGCTTTTTGGTGTGACTCTCTTTCAGAATTAGTCTATAAGGGAATCTTCCTTGGAGGAAATTCAGGAGCGTATTAAATTCTTGAAGTCTGCAAACTCTTTTATCTGTTGTTCAGATTATTTGTCAGCCGTATAGGAATCAGCCCAGGATTTAACCCAACTACTAGCGTGAAAAGTAAAACACACGCTAGCACACTGAGAAATAACCAGGACGTGACCCACTCAGGAAAAAAATAAAGCAGGTTTGCAACAAACAAAAGATAAGCATCCCTTTAAGCAGTTTTGAATCCAACAAAAAATAAATGTTCCTTTAAGCAGATTTGTAACAAATAAATGATAAGCGTCCTTTTAAGCAGGTTTGAATCCAACAAATAATCAAAGTTCCTTTAAGCAGGTTTGAAACAAATGAAAGATAATGTCCCTTTAAGCAAGGTTGCAGCAAACAAATAATAAATGTTCTTTTTAGCAGATTTGTAACAAACAAAAGGAAATGTCCCTTTAAGCAGGTTTGCAGCAAACAAATGATAAATGTTCTTTTTAGCAGATTTGTAACAAACAAAAGGAAATGTCCCTTTAAGCAGGTTTGCAGCAAACAAATGATAAATGTTCTTTTAGCAGATTTGTAACAAACAAAAGACAATGTCCCTTTAAGCAGGTTTGCAAGGATTAGAGGCAAAAGCAGGGTCAGACAGGCAAGGCTTAATATATCCAGGAGACAGATTGAGGGTCAAGGCAAAAGCAAGGTCAGGCAGGCAATGGTCGGTATCCAGGAGACTGTTTGAGGGTCTAGGCATAAGCAAAGTCAGGCAGGCAAAGGTCGATATCCAGGAGTCAGATTGAAGGTAAAGATTAGCAAGGTTAGGTTCAGACAAAAGTACTCACATTACCGGAGTAAAACAAACAAACGGGCCCCGAGTAAGATCTCCCGCCGTGATTTAAAGGCAGGAGAGGAGCCGTCATCAGAGGGAGTGTCAGAGGACGAGTCACGTTGCTAGGCAACGTGACGTAATACACACAGAGGAGATCCAGGAGCCGCAGTGACACGGCGATGAACGGAAGAATCATGACATTATTTACATCAATGCAAAGAATACTGCGCTAGCGGTGTTAGCCAGAAGAACTCATGGGTTTTATCCTTACCTTTTAAGTGTAAGACCCTTTTCAGACCTAGTATTGATTTAATTATTTCCACTGTGATAGGGGGAAAAGGGTCTTTTTTATGTATTCGCTTTCAACCAGACAATGATGCCACGGTGGTGGCATACATAAACCATCAAGGAGCAATCACAGCTCCCTTGCGATGAAGGAGGTATCTTGCATATTTACATGGGCAGAGGTAAATCTTTGTTCAATTTTAGTGGACCATTTGAGCCATCCAGGGGAATGGTCTCTCAATCAGGAGATATTTGATCAGTTGATAGTTCGCTGGGGATGACCAGAGGTAGATCTGATGGCATCCTGGCTCAATCAAAAACTTCCAAAATATGGTTCCAGAGCGAGAGATGCTCTGATAGCGCCATGGCATTATCATCTTGTCTAATTGTTTCCTCCAAATGTACTTCTTCCCAGAGTGGTTAAATATTTCAATCAGGAGGGTGTCCTGGCAATTTAATAGCTTCGGCATGGCCTTGTCGGACTTAGTATGCAGACTTGGTCAGGATGTCCAGTGCCCCTCCATGGCGTCTTTCTACGTTAGGATCTGCTAGTGCAGGTTTTATTCTTGTACCAAAATCTTCAGTCTCTCATCTTAACTACATGGAGATTAAAAGCTTGATTTTAGCTCAGAGAGGTTTTTCTGAGTCTGTCATTGATACCTTAATGCAGGCTCATTAGCCTGTTACTAGACGTATCTATTACAAGGTCTGGAAGATATATCTTTACTGGTGCTCAAGACATGGAGGCCCATTTATCAAGCTCCGAATGGAGCATGGTGAGTCTCTGAATTATCCTTGCTTTATTCTGATCCTCAGTACTTGATCTTTCATCAGGATAAAGCAGTTTTGCGTACTGTGTCTGGGGTTTTGCCAAAGGTTATTTCTGTTAACAACATTAATAGTGAAATGATTGTTGTTTCTATTTGTCCAAATCCAAAGTCTTCTAAAGAGAGACGTCTGCATAATTTGGATGTTTTAAGGGCTTTTAAATTCTATTTACATGCTACTAAGGAATTTTGCTAATCTCCTATCTTATTTGTTCTGTATTCTGGAAAACAAAAGGGTAAGAAGACTACTTTTGATTGAGGAGCTTAATCTGTATAGCTTACTTTGAGGTGGGTCAGCAACAGCCTAGCTGAAATACTGCTGACTCTACTCATTCAGTTTCAACTTCCTGGGTATTTTAAAATTAAGCTGCTCCTTGATCGTCCTTGCATACTTTTACCAAATTCTATCATTTTGATGTTTTTGCCTCCGGTGGTTTCTGATAAAGGCCTACCTCTTTTCTATTTTTCCCACCCATATTTTTGTGGACTTTAAGGCTTGGGTATTGTTTCCCAAAAGTAAGGATTGTGGACTCTCACTACCATTAGAAAGAAAACATTAGTGAGAGTCCATGAGCCCACCCATAATTTTTACTTATTTTCTGGTGGTGGCAGTCCTTGTTTGCATCTCTGTACCCTATTTTCTTCTTACTTCTTCCTATCCTCGGCTATATGCAATACTGGGACGAAAGGGGAAGTAGGAGGGATACTTGAAACTCTAGTGTAGGGTGTATTTGCCTCCTCCTGGTGGCCAGGTGATGTAATTTCCAAAAGTAAGGATCGTAGACTCTCACTACCAAGAAAGAAACTAGTTTATCAGGTAAGAATAAATTATGATATCCTACTACCTATGAACTACTTACTATTAACTATTTACAAATCTAACGTAATAACTATTAACTATTTCTTATTAACTATGAACTACATACTTTTAACTGTTAACTATTTAATAATGAACTACTAGATAATCTGTACTACCTATATCCTTCTAATGACAAATAATTTAGGATACTTTTTCATTACCGGACCACCACTGCCAGCAAATTGTGCTATCAATTTTTTTGTCCATTGTTGCCAAAGTACTGTAGAAGCAGAAATTCCCCCATTTCCACTCTGGGGGGGGGGGGGGTTAAAGGGAGGTGAAGCATCAATCCACGAGTTTCACTTGGAGTGGATACCAGAGTATTGGTGCAGAGCAGATCTTCTCCTCTGGCATCCACCCAAAGGGAAACTCGTGAATTGACATTTCGCCCCCCCTTGAATCCCCCAGGCAGATGCAACAAAGAGAGTGGAGGTAGGGGAATTTCAGCTTCTACTTTACTTTTGCAATAATAGAAAAAAAACTCTATTGTGTCAGAGTGGTGCTCCATTTATGGAAAAGTACCCTAATTTATTTCTAAATGCATCTCAATAATTTGCAATACAACTATGCATGAGGTTATTATTAACTCTTTAAAACAAGGTCAGAACTGCAATGTATAATAAGAAAAATTATTATTTGCAAATATCATAAAAAGTATCATTTCAGATTTAACTTTTTTTGAGAAATTGTACAAATTAATAGACGAAGACCAACCTTTTGACAAGGAACAAGCTGGGAAAGGTAATTAATTTTAAAGACTATTAAAAGGACATGAAACCCAATTTTTTTTTCTTTCATGATTCAGATAGAGAATACCATTTTAAACAACTTTCTAATTTACTTCTATTATCTAATCAGTTTCAATCTATTGGTATCATTTGTTGAAGGAGCAGCAATGCACTAATGGTTTCTAACCGAACACATGGGTGAGCCAATCACAATCAATGTATATATGCATCCACCAATCAACAGCTAGAACCTAGGTTCTATGCTGCTCCTGAGCATGCCTAGATAAACCTTTCAGAGAAGGATAACAAGAGAAGGAAGTAAATTAAATAATAGAAGTAAATTGGAAAGTTGTTTGAAATTGTATTCTCTATCTGAATCATGAAAGAAAAATTTGGGGTTTTATGTCCGTTTAAGTATTTAAAATTAATACAAATATGACATTAACCCTTGTTTTTACATTTGCGGATGCTGTGAAAGAGGATGAGATCCTGAACATTCAAGCTGAGCCTACAAAATTTGATGCGTGTACAGAAAATTAATAAAGTTTTACAGATATGCAAGAAACATTTGTTGAGAACATGTACCACTTAAGGAAATGTGTGCTAAATAATATCTAAAGAATCCTTAAAAATCAAGGTAGGCAAATTCATTAACTTCAACATGTATTGGATACTGTGCAATCCTCCAGGGCACTAATTAAAAAAAGGAAATTTATGGGCGACTTGCAGGAGATTTGTTCCTTTTAGAAAACATAAATCATGCCATGTTTATGTAGAATTATGGCTTGGTTTTTTTATAAAAAATATTTTTGTCATACGTCAAGCACTTTAGTAAAAAAAATGATTCATGCTTTTTTTGGAGTGACTTCTGTATAGTTTGGTTGATTCGAGGGGGCTATGGGTTATGCAGGGCTAAATTTATATTCTGTCATTATACTAATTTACAAAGAACATATACATTTTAGTTGTTCCAAAAGATGTTTTCCAAACTTTATTCACATCTGCTTGATATGTCTCATTCAGTAATATGAACCATTGCAGATTATCTCAGTGATTATATTTCCTCAAAAGGCTGACCTTAATTGAAAATTAACGGCTAAATTACGAGTTTTGCGTTAGAGGCTGTGCGGTGCTAACTAGCAGTTTTGTCTCACTGCTCACTTACCTACAGCGCTGGTATTATGAGTTTTCAGAAACTCGTCTTTAAAAGACAAGAAGTGAGCGTTGAGCAAATCTTTGCTCCAAATCTCACTCCAATACCAGCGCTGCTTAAGTCAGCGGTGAGCTGGTGTAACATGCTCGTGCACTATTTCACCATAGGGATCAACGGGGAAAGCCGGCTGAAAAAGAGTCTAACACCTGCAAAAAAGCAGCGTAAAACTCCTTAACGCAGCCCCATTGATTCCTATGGGGAAATAAAAGTTATGTTTACACCTAACACCCTAACATGAACCCCGAGTCTAAACATCCCTAATCTTACACTTATTAACCGCTAATCTGCCGCCCCCAACATCACCGACACCTACATTATAATTATTAACCCCCTAATCTGCCGATCTGGACACCGCCGCCACCTACATTATACAGGGAGTGCAGAATTATTAGGCAAATAAGTATTTTGACCACATCATCCTCTTTATGCATGTTGTCTTACTCCAAGCTGCATAGGCTCGAAAGCCTACTACCAATTAAGCATATTAGGTGATGTGCATCTCTGTAATGACATGTATAGTGGCGGCTACGTTGGGGGTGGCAGATTAGGGGTTAATAAATGTAGGTAGGTGTTGGCGATGTTAGGGCAGGCAGATTAGGGGTTAATAATATTTAACTAATGTTTGCAAGGTGGGAGTGCGGCGGTTTAGGGGTTAATATATTTATTATAGTGGCGGCGATGTCCGGTTCGGCAGATTAGGGGTTAAAAAAAACGCATTTGCGATGCGGGAGGGCCTCGGTTTAGGGGTTAATAGGTAGTTTATGGGTGTTCATCTACTTTTTAGCACTTTAGTTAAGAGTTTTATGCTACGGCGTTGTAGTGTAAAACTCTTAACTACTGACTTTAAAATGCGGTACCAGTCTTGAAAGGAGAGGGTCTACCGCTCACTTTTTTGCAGACTTGTAATACCGGCGCTATGCAAGTCCCATTGAAAAATAGGATACGCAATTTAAGTAAGTGGATTTGCAGTATTTCCAAGTCTGGCCAAAAAAGTGAGCGGTGAGCCTGTAATTCCAGCGGGCGTTAAAAAGCAGCGTTAGGACCTCTGAACGCTGCTTTTTAAGCCTAACACACAACTCGTAATCTAGCTGTAAGAAATTTACATGTAAAAATTAAAGTATGACTCAATCTTCCAATACAAAGCACCAAGTGCCTACAATACTGGGCTCAATTCCTCTGTCCAAATGTCTGCCTCTGTCATGTCACTAACACGGTAGCATGCATGTCAAACACATAAATAGAGCCTGCTTATCCTCTGAAGGTCTTTGGTTCCATGAAAATGTTTGCCAATGTCAGTGTCCTATGTTTGGCGTTTCCCTCTGAAGATCTTGCCACTGTTGCTGCTGACCCTGCCAGGCTGCCAACAGCCTTCTGTGCTGTCAGCGATTGAGTGCATTTAAAAGGAACCTCCACTCCTGTACTGTCCATTGTAAATGTATAAATGTATGTAGTATGCTGTGCATTAGTACTGGACACTGATCCATCCGTGATGCCACTTTGTGGCCTCCAACTGAGGCCACACAGACGAGTGCCTGGGTAGTTGTGAGTGGATCCAGGATGCAACACTTTGCGAGTACCCTCCACGCCAATTATTTTTTTCATAAAGCAGATTGATTGGTGAGCTCATGAGGCACCTACTTCACTTGTTTTGCTTTATAGAGTGAGGGGTTTGATTGTGAGAAGAAGACTAGCAGCTCTTATAAGCAAGATAACATCATTCACAGAGTATGGGGCCGATTTACTAATGTGCGGGCTGACATGATCCACTGTCGGCATTTATCATTGCACAAGAATTTCTAGTAAAATGCTTGTGCATTACCGCCCCCTGCACATTCGCGGCCAATCGGCCACTAGCAGGGGGTGTCAATCAGCCCGATCGGACCCCTATTTATGGATCTATTAGTTAAATTATCCTGAATATGTTATTACACTCGACTGAGAGGTTATTTTATGGCTTTTTCTTTTATTTGCTTATAATAAGCTTATATTTTTATATTTATTATTCCAATGAAATATCTTTAAAATTCAGTGTTGTTGATTCCTCATACAATTTAATCGCTGTTATAATTAAGCAAGATCAACAAGCAATTCTTTCATCCTCACACTTCAATGAGCAAATATAAAACAGTAACAGAAAATTGCAAAGCCCTAGTATTTTTGTGTGTGACAGAATGTTGGATTCATCTTTTAAATCATAAACTGTAAAGAAAGTGACAATAAAACAAAGGCCTCTGACTGATAGGTTAGACATTTTTAAAAACATCAAATTTGAAGAAAAAAGAATTATAGTCTATTGCATAGGAATAAGACAGCTATATAAAGAAAAGGGATATTAAACACTTAAAGTGACTGTAAACACCTTCCAATTACAATTATGACGTCTTGCTATAGAATAACAAATCAGCCAAGTCTAAACATTTTTAAAATAAATTAACATCTTGTTTTCTGCAGTTGTTTTTCAAAGGCCAAGGAGCCAAGCTGCTGCTGACAAGGCTAGTCAGGGTCATTATGTTAGTATAAAGTGCATTGTTTTGCAGTTCTTGTTGGTTAAAGTCAATTAGGGAAAGATATGCAGACAAATTACGTGAGAAGGTGGCAAAATAAATAATGAAAGTGTTTTGCATGTATAGCTAATCTGTTTAGATAAAAATCAAGGTGTTTACTGTCCCTTTAACACACATAAAATGTTTAAAATTAACTCTCTATAGTGAAAAAAGGCAATGCACTTCATGACTGATTTTAGCAACCTTTACCTAACTTCCTGTAATTTAGATCTGAAAACCGCACGCTGCAATACATTCCATAGAATCCAGAACACTGACCTCCTACAATATATTCTGCACATTTGCTTGATGTGTGAAAGAGTCAGTTTATGTTGATCCCTAATTGCCACAGCAGAGGAGATAAGATAAAAAAAACTTATAAAGCTTTTCAAGAGCTGTGCACCAGGACTGATAAAAACAATGGGCTAGATTACAAGTGGAGCGCTAAATATCTACTTTGTAATACCAGTGTATGATAATGTGCATTGGTATTACAAGTAAATCGCAATACGAACACAAGCTCACGTTCGCATTGCTAGGAAACAAGCGTGCTTCCACAGACTCCTATGGGAGCCTCGTTCTGATGCCGTCAGAGATGACATCAAAACCTTGTGCAGCGATTGGCAGCATTTTAAAATAAATATGTATATCAATATATCCATATACAATCATGTGGTATGTGTATATACACATATTAGCATATAAATATATGTATATAGGCATATACATATATATTTACATTGTGGTCTATAGGAACACACAGTTCCCTTAGACTGCAAAGTAAAGACTTTTTTTTAGTGCCGTTTTTTTCTAACATCGCCACTCCCACCAGCTTTAAAGCCTCAACACTGCCTAGTGCAGTTATTTTTTATTAAAACAAAGGGTACTTTTAAAAAAAATTAGAATGCCCTCTATTTTAAAGTCATTTGGGGCACTTTTAGAAAATTAACCAGAGATCTAATCTTTTCAGAGAACTCATTTGCGCATTTGCGGGCGTGCAATAATTTAGTGATCCACTTGTAAATCTAGCTCAATATGTGTATTTTACTAACAAAATTACACCTAGATTACGGGTTTTGTGGTAACAGGGGTGCGGTGCTAACGAGCAGTTTTCCCTCACCGCTCACTTGCAGACATCGCTGGTATTACGGGTTTTTAGAAACCCGACGTTGGCCGCAGAAAAGTGAGCGTAGAGCAATACCAGCGCTGCTTACGGTAGCGGTGAGCTGGCAAAACGTGCTCGTGCACGATTTCCCCATAGGAATCAATGGGGGAGAGCCGGCTGAAAAAAAAAATAACACCTGCAAAAAAGCAGCGTTCAGCTCTTAACGCAGCCCCATTGATTCCTATGGGGAAATACATTTTATGTCAACACCCTAACATGAACCCCGAGTCTAAACAACCCTAATCTTACACTTATTAACCCCTAATCCGGCGCCACCGACATCGCCGACACCTACATTATATTATTAACCCCTAATCTGCCGCTCCGGACACCCCCGCCACCTACATTATACTTATGAACCCCTAAACTGCCGTCCCCAACATCGCCGACACCTACATTTTATTTATTAACCCCTAATCTGCCGCCCCCTATGTCGCCGCAACCTACCTACATTTATTAACCCCTGATCTGCCGCCCCCAATGTCGCTACCACTATAATAAAGTTATTAAACCCTAAACCTAAGTCTAACCCTAACCCCCCCTAACTTATATATAATTTAAATAAATATAAATAAAATAACTACAATTAACTAAATAATTCCTATTTAAAACTAAATACTTACCTATAAAATAAACCATAAGCCAGCTACAATATGACTAATAGTTACATTGTAGCTAGCTTAGGGTTTATTTTTATTTTACAGGCAACTTTGTATTTATTTTAACTAAGTAGAATAGTTATTAACGATTTAATAGCTACCTAGTTAAAATAAAGACAAATTTACCTGTAAAATAAAACCTAACCTAAGTTACAATTACACCTAACACTACACTATAATTAAATGAATTCCCTAAACTAAATACAATTAAATACAATTATCTAAAGTATGGAAAAAAACAAACACTACATTACAGAAAATAATAAAATAATTAGAAGTTTTTTAAACTAATTACACCTAATAAACTAAAAAAACATAATTTATGTAAGAACTTACCTGATAAATTCATTTCTTTCATATTAGCAAGAGTCCATGAGCTAGTGACGTATGGGATATACATTCCTACCAGGAGGGGCAAAGTTTCCCAAACCTCAAAATGCCTATAAATACACCCCTCACCACACCCACAATTCAGTTTAACGAATAGCCAAGAAGTGGGGTGATAAAAAAGTGCGAAAGCATATAAAATAAGGAATTGGAATAATTGTGCTTTATACAAAAATCATAACCACCACAAAAAAAGGGCGGGCCTCATGGACTCTTGCTAATATGAAAGAAATGAATTTATCAGGTAAGTTCTTACATAAATTATGTTTTCTTTCATGTAATTAGCAAGAGTCCATGAGCTAGTGACGAATGGGATAATGACTACCCAAGATGTGGATCTTTCCACACAAGAGTCACTAGAGAGGGAGGGATAAAATAAAGACAGCCAATTCCTGCTGAAAATAATCCACACCCAAAATAAAGTTTAATGAAAAACATAAGCAGAAGATTCAAACTGAAACCGCTGCCTGAAGTACTTTTCTACCAAAAACTGCTTCAGAAGAAGAAAATACATCAAAATGGTAGAATTTAGTAAAAGTATGCAAAGAGGACCAAGTTGCTGCTTTGCAAATCTGATCAATCGAAGCTTCATTCCTAAACGCCCAGGAAGTAGAAACTGACCTAGTAGAATGAGCTGTGATCCTCTGAGGCGGAGTTTTACCCGACTCAACATAGGCAAGATGAATTAAAGATTTCAACCAAGATGCCAAAGAAATGACAGAAGCTTTCTGGCCTTTTCTAGAACCGGAAAAGATAACAAATAAACTAGAAGTCTTTTGGAAAGACTTAGTAGCTTCAACATAATATTTCAAAGCTCTAACAACATCCAAAGAATGCAACGATTTCTCCTTAGAATTCTTAGGATTAGGACATAATGAAGGAACCACAATTTCTCTACTAATGTTGTTGGAATTCACAACTTTAGGTAAAAATGCAAAAGAAGTTCGCAACACCGCCTTATCCTGATGAAAAATCAGAAAAGGAGACTCACAAGAAAGAGCAGATAATTCAGAAACTCTTCTGGCAGAAGAGATTGCCAAAAGGAACAAAACTTTCCAAGAAAGTAATTTAATGTCCAATGAATGCATAGGTTCAAACGGAGGAGCTTGAAGAGCCCCCAGAACCAAATTCAAACTCCAAGGAGGAGAAATTGACTTAATGACAGGTTTTATACGAACCAAAGCTTGTACAAAACAATGAATATCAGGAAGAATAGCAATCTTTCTGTGAAAAAGAACAGAAAGAGCAGAGATTTGACCTTTCAAGGAACTTGCGGACAAACCCTTATCTAAACCATCCTGAAGAAACTGTAAAATTCTCGGTATTCTAAAAGAATGCCAAGAAAAATGATGAGAAAGACACCAAGAAATATAGGTCTTCCAGACTCTATAATATATCTCTCTAGATACAGATTTACGCGCCTGTAACATAGTATTAATCACAGAGTCAGAGAAACCTCTTTGACCAAGAATCAAGCGTTCAATCTCCATACCTTTAAATTTAAGGATTTGAGATCCTGATGGAAAAAAGGACCTTGCGACAGAAGGTCTGGTCTTAACGGAAGAGTCCACGGTTGGCAAGAGGCCATCCGGACAAGATCCGCATACCAAAACCTGTGAGGCCATGCCGGAGCTACCAGCAGAACAAACGAGCATTCCTTCAGAATCTTGGAGATTACTCTTGGAAGAAGAACTAGAGGCGGAAAGATATAGGCAGGATGATACTTCCAAGGAAGTGATAATGCATCCACTGCCTCCGCCTGAGGATCCCGGGATCTGGACAGATACCTGGGAAGTTTCTTGTTTAGATGAGACGCCATCAGATCTATTTCTGGAAGTTCCCACATTTGAACAATCTGAAGAAATACCTCTGGGTGAAGAGACCATTCGCCCGGATGCAACGTTTGGCGACTGAGATAATCCGCTTCCCAATTGTCTATACCTGGGATATGAACCGCAGAGATTAGACAGGGGCTGGATTCCGCCCAAACCAGAATTCGAGATACTTCTTTCATAGCCAGAGGACTGTGAGTCCCTCCTTGATGATTGATGTATGCCACAGTTATGACATTGTCTGTCTGAAAACAAATGAACGATTCTCTCTTCAGAAGAGGCCAAAACTGAAGAGCTCTGAAAATTGCACGGAGTTCCAAAATATTGATCGGTAATCTCACCTCCTGAGATTCCCAAACTCCTTGTGCCGTCAGAGATCCCCACACTGCTCCCCAACCTGTGAGACTTGCATCTGTTGAAATTACAGTCCAGGTCGGAAGCACAAAAGAAGCCCCCTGAATTAAACGATGGTGATCTGTCCACCACGTTAGAGAGTGTCGTACAATCGGTTTTAAAGATATTAATTGAGATATCTTTGTGTAATCCTTGCACCATTGATTTAGCATACAGAGCTGAAGAGGTCGCATGTGAAAACGAGCAAAGGGGATCGCGTCCGATGCAGCAGTCATAAGACCTAGAATTTCCATGCATAAGGCTACCGAAGGGAATGATTGTGACTGAAGGTTTCGACAAGCTGAAATCAATTTTAGACGTCTCTTGTCTGTTAAAGACAGAGTCATGGACACTGAATCTATCTGGAAACCCAGAAAGGTTACCCTTGTCTGAGGAATCAATGAACTTTTTGGTAAATTGATCCTCCAACCATGATTTTGAAGAAACAACACAAGTCGATTCGTATGAGATTCTGCTAAATGTAAAGACTGAGCAAGTACCAAGATATCGTCCAAATAAGGAAATACCACAATACCCTGTTCTCTGATTACAGACAGAAGGGCACCGAGAACCTTTGTAAAAATTCTTGGAGCTGTAGCTAGGCCAAACGGCAGAGCCACAAACTGGTAATGCTTGTCCAGAAAAGAGAATCTCAGGAACTGATAATGATCTGGATGAATCGGAATATGCAGATATGCATCCTGTAAATCTATTGTGGACATATAATGCCCTTGCTGAACAAAAGGCAAGATAGTCCTTACAGTTACCATTTTGAACGTTGGTATCCTTACATAACGATTCAATATTTTTAGATCCAGAACTGGTCTGAAGGAATTCTCCTTCTTTGGTACAATGAAGAGATTTGAATAAAACCCCATCCCCTGTTCCGAAACTGGAACTGGCATAATTACTCCAGCCAACTCTAGATCTGAAACACAATTCAGAAATGCTTGAGCTTTCACTGGATTTACTGGGACACGGGAAAGAAAAAATCTCTTTGCAGGAGGTCTCATCTTGAAACCAATTCTGTACCCTTCTGAAACAATGTTCTGAATCCAAAGATTGTGAACAGAATTGATCCAAATTTCTTTGAAAAAACGTAACCTGCCCCCTACCAGCTGAGCTGGAATGAGGGCCGCACCTTCATGTGGACTTAGAAGCAGGCTTTGCCTTTCTAGAAGGCTTGGATTTATTCCAGACTGGAGATGGTTTCCAAACTGAAACTGCTCCTGAGGATGAAGGATCAGGCTTTTGTTCTTTGTTGAAATGAAAGGAACGAAAACGATTATTAGCCCTGTTTTTACCCTTAGATTTTTTATCCTGTGGTAAAAAAGTTCCTTTCCCACCAGTAACAGTTGAGATAATAGAATCCAACTGAGAACCAAATAATTTGTTACCCTGGAAAGAAATGGAAAGTAGAGTTGATTTAGAAGCCATATCAGCATTCCTAGTCTTAAGCCATAAAGCTCTTCTAGCTAAAATAGCTAGAGACATAAACCTGACATCAACTCTGATAATATCAAAAATGGCATCACAGATAAAATTATTAGCATGCTGAAGAAGAAGAATAATATTATGAGAATCATGATCCGTTACTTGTTGCGCTAAAGTTTCCAACCAAAAAGTTGAAGCTGCAGCAACATCAGCCAATGATATAGCAGGTCTAAGAAGATTACCTGAACACAGATAAGCTTTTCTTAGAAAGGATTCAATTTTCCTATCTAAAGGATCCTTAAACGAAGTACCATCTGACGTAGGAATAGTAGTACGTTTAGCAAGGGTAGAAATAGCCCCATCAACTCTAGGGATTTTGTCCCAAAATTCTAATCTGTCAGACGGCACAGGATATAATTGCTTAAAACGTTTAGAAGGAGTAAATGAATTACCCAATTTATCCCATTCTTTAGAAATTACTTCAGAAATAGCATTAGGAACAGGAAAAACTTCTGGAATAACCACAGGAGATTTAAATACCTTATCTAAACGTTTAGAATTAGTATCAAGAGGACCAGAATCCTCTATTTCTAAAGCAATTAGTACTTCTTTAAGTAAAGAACGAATACATTCCATTTTAAATAAATATGAAGATTTATCAGCATCAATCTCTGAGACAGAATCCTCTGAACCAGAAGAGTCATCAGAATCAGAATGATGATGTTCATTTAAAAATTCATCTGTAGGGAGAGAAGTTTTAAAAGATTTTTTATGTTTTCTAGAAGGAGAAATAACAGACATAGCCTTCTTGATGGATTCAGAAACAAAATCTCTTATGTTATCAGGAACATTCTGCACCTTAGATGTTGAAGGAACTGCAACAGGCAATGGTACATTACTAAAGGAAATATTATCTGCATTAACAAGTTTGTCATGACAATTAATACAAACAACAGCCGGAGGAATAGCTACCAAAAGTTTACAGCAGATACACTTAGCTTTGGTAGTTCCAGCACTAGACAGCGATTTTCCTGAAGTATCTTCTGACTCAGATGCAACGTGAGACATCTTGCAATATGTAAGATAAAAAACAACATATAAAGCAAAATTGATCAAATTCCTTAAATGACAGTTTCAGGAATGGGAAAAAATGCCATAGAACAAGCTTCTAGCAACCAGAAGCAATGAAAAAAAGAGACTTAAATAATGTGGAGACAAAAGCGACGCCCATATTTTTTAGCGCCAAATAAGACGCCCACATTATTTGGCGCCTAAATGCTTTTGGCGCCAAAAATGACGCCACATCCGGAACGCCGACATTTTTGGCGCAAAAGAACGTCAAAAAATGACGCAACTTCCGGCGACACGTATGACGCCGGAAACGGAAAAGATTTTTTGCGCCAAAAAAGTCAGCGCCAAGAATGACGCAATAAAATGAAGCATTTTCAGCCCCCGCGAGCCTAACAGCCCACAGGGAAAAAAGAGTCAAATTTTTAAGGTAAGAAAAAATGTTTGATTCAAATGCATTATCCCAAATATGAAACTGACTGTCTGAAAATAAGGAATGTTGAACATTCTGAGTCAAGGCAAATAAATGTTTGAATACATATATTTAGAACTTTATAAACAAAGTGCCCAACCATAGCTTAGAGTGTCACAGAAAATAAGATTTACTTACCCCAGGACACTCATCTACATGTTTGTAGAAAGCCAAACCAGTACTGAAACGAGAATCAGCAGAGGTAATGGTATATAAATAAGAGTATATCGTCGATCTGAAAAGGGAGGTAAGAGATGAATCTCTACGACCGATAACAGAGAACCTATGAAATAGACCCCGTAGAAGGAGATCACTGCATTCAAATAGGCAATACTCTCCTCACATCCCTCTGACATTCACTGCACGCTGAGAGGAAAACCGGGCTCCAACTTGCTGCGGAGCGCATATCAACGTAGAATCTAGCACAAACTTACTTCACCACCTCCATAGGAGGCAAAGTTTGTAAAACTGAATTGTGGGTGTGGTGAGGGGTGTATTTATAGGCATTTTGAGGTTTGGGAAACTTTGCCCCTCCTGGTAGGAATGTATATCCCATACCTCACTAGCTCATGGACTCTTGCTAATTACATGAAAGAAAGCCCCCCAAAATAATAAAAAGCCCTATCCTATACTAAATTACCAAAGTAATCAGCTCTTTTTCCTGTAAAAAAAGTGCAATACCCCCCCAACATTAAAACCCACACACCCAACCCTACTCTAAAACCCACCCAATACCCCCTTAATAAATCCTAGAATTCTATCAGCCAATCGGAATTAAGGATGACCTTGGATGTCGTCATTTAAAGGAACCTTCATTCTTCAGTTGAAGAGGATTCTCTGCGTCGGATGTCTTGAAGATGGAGCCGCTCCGCACCGGATGGATGAAGATAGAAGATGCTGCCTGGATTAAGACTTCTGCTCGCCTGGAGGACCACTTCGCCCGGCTTCGTTGAGGACTTCGGCCCGGTTGGGTGAAGACTTTTCAAGGTAGGGTGATCTTCAAGGGGTTAGTGTTAGGTTTTATTAACAGGGTATTGGGTGGGTTTTAGAGTAGGGTTGGGAGTGTGGGTGGTGGGTTTTAATGTTGGGGGGTTATTGTACTTTTTTTACAGGTAAAAGAGCTGATTACTTTGGGGCAATGCCCCGCAAAAGGCCCTTTTAAGGGCTATTTATAATTTAGTGTAGGGTAGGGCTTTTTTATTTTGGGGGGCTTTTTTATTTTGTTAGGGGGATTAGAGTAGGTGTAATTAGTTTAAAATTCTTGTAATTATTTTATTATTTTCTGTAATTTAGTGTTTGGTTTTTTTCGTACTTTAGATAATTTATTTAAATTGTAATTAATTGTATTTAGTTTAGGTAATTAATTTAATTATAGTGTAGTGTTAGGTGTAATTGTAACATAGGTTAGGTTTTATTTTACAGGTAAATTTGTCTTTATTTTAGCTATGTAGTTATTAAATAGTTAATAACTATTTAATAACTATTGTACCTAGTTAAAATAAATACAAAGTTGCCTGGAAAATAAAAATAAACCCTAAGCTAGCTACAATGTAACTATTAGTTATATTGTAGCTATCTTAGGGTTTATTTTACAGGTAAGTATTTAGTTTTAAATAGGAATAATTTAGTTTAGTTTAATTTATATTTCAGTTAGGGGGTGTTAGGGTTAGGGTTAGACTTAAGTTTAGGGGTTGATAACTTTATTATAGTGGTGGCGACATTGGGGGTGGCAGATTAGGGGTTAATAAATGTAGGTAGGTGTCGGCGATGTTAGGGCAGGCAGATTAGGGGTTAATAATATTTAACTAGTGTTTGTGATGCGGGAGTGCGGCGGTTTAGGGGTTAATATATTTATTATAGTGGCAGCGATGTCGGGTTCGGCAGATTAGGGGTTAAAAATGTATTTTAGTGTTTGCAATGTGGGGGGGCCTCGGTTTAGGGGTTAATAGGTAGTTTATGGGTGTTAGTGTACTTTTTAGCACTTTAGCTAAGAGTTTTATGCTACGGCGTTGTGTAAAACTCTTAACTACTGACTTTTAAATGCTGTATCAGTCTTGACAGGAGAGGGTGTACCGCTCACTTTTGGTTAGACTCGTAATACCGGCACTATGCAAGTCCCATTGAAAATATAGGATACGCATATTACGTAAGTGGATTTGCGGTATTTCCGAGTCTGGCCAAAAAGTGAGCGGTGAGCCTGTCATTTCAAGACTCGTAATACCAGCGGGCATTAAAAATCAGCGTTGGGACCTCTCAACCCTAACGCACAACTTGCAATCTAGCCGTTAGTTTTTTAGCATAATATTTATTTTTAAGACAGATCTATTGCAATGGTGTACTTAAAGGGATAGTAAACCCCAAAATATTCTTTTATGATTCAGATAGAACATAAAATTTAATTCTATTAAATTTTCTTCATTCTCTTGTTATCCATTGCTGAAGGGACAGCATTGCACTACTGACAGGAAGCTGAAAATATCTATTTAGCCAATCACAAGAGACAAATGTGTGCAGGCACCAATTAGAAGCAGCTCCTACTAGTGTATGATATGTGCAGATTCATTTTTTAACAAGGGATACTAAGAGAACGAAGCACATTTGAAAATATATAATGTCTCTTTAATTGCCAGTGCTATTAGATTAGTATAGTATAGTGTCCTATAAAACAATCACAGAAGATTATAAAAATGCTGTTACAGGCTTATTCCTGAAAACAAAACAAATGCCAAAAATAAACATGCTCCATCCTCCTCCGCAATCAGTACAGATGGTTATCTCAGTTGGGTTTGACTCCATCTTGATACACAAGTGAAATTAAGTAATTATTAAGCAATATGGTAGCACATCACTAATGTCAATTCCGAGCCCCCTAAACAGTCAGAGTGTATAATTTTGGAAACACGCAGTGTTACAGTACATCTGTGGTTGAATACCAGACTCAATAGGTAGATGCATAATTGACTTGGTAATGTGGAAAATCCTGTTGGTATTTATTTTCTTCAATCACAAATTAAATAAACAGAATCTGCTGCATAAGCTACTCGTGTGGATTCTTAATGGCAGTGAAAATGGAAAATTGTTCAAACCCGTAAGGAGGACAAACAGCAGTCAGAATGGATTTAATCTTGTTGTTTTGATGGAAAAATGACAAGCTTGTGGCAATAATAATGTTAATTGCTGCTTGTGGCAGAAATACTATGTAGAATATTAAAGAATAGAAAAAAAAGGTCATTTTGTTTTGAATTCTTTTTGCATCCATTCACTCCTATGTTTAGCTTGTATTAGTAAATATTATTGTTAAAGGGACAAAGACATATCCATGTCCACTTATTACAGGTGAAAACCCTTTATCCAAACTACTTGGGACCGGAAAAGGTTTGGATTTCTGAATAGATTGGATTTTGGAATATTTGTATTTTTAAAATGGGACAGTTTGGAGAGGATATGACACCAAGGGCTCAATTTTTTAAGTAGCAGATTGTGCTTCGTAGCCCCATTGTTTCAGGTCCGCCCTGAAACGGAAGTTAAGAAGCAGCGGTTGTAAGAACGCTGCTCCTTATCTTCTCTGCCACCTTTTAGGTGGCGGACTGAAATCATCCCGATCCGATCTGGATGATTGACGGCCCCTGCTAGCGGCTGATTGGCTGCCAGTGAGCATGGGGCAGCATTGTACAAGCATTTCACCAGAAATGCTTGTGCAATGTTAAATGCCAACAGTGTATGCTGTCAGCATTAACGAGGTCGAGCAATTTATGTCGCCTTTTAGTAAATCTACCCCTATGTGTAAACAGCAATATCTTATGTAATTTAGGCAATATTAACATGTCATAATACAGGTTATGTATTTGCAACCTAAAGGTAGTTTTATGCCAATTCTAATACTTTTATATGCATCATTAGAAACTGTATTTTTTTTATAATTTTAGTTTCAAAAAAATATTAATGAAAACGCTTGGATTTCAGAATTAGTTTGGATTTGGGAATTCCAGATTTGGGAATATGTACTACCTGTACTTGGGATATTAACATGAACATTGGTAGATAATAATTTATTTCTTCTAAATGTGTTTTTCCGCTTGTCCAATTAACTTAATTGCCTGACAAACTGGATCACTTACACACACTACATCCATAAACCTGAATTGGGATAGTGGTAGAGATAGTGAACAGGGGCATGAGGGGACATGCGAGTGAGACTTACAATCATTACCAAAATACAAGTAATAATTTAGAACAAATGTTGGTGACATTCTCCAGAAAATATATCTGGGGGTGTGCTATGTGGTGAGATTGGGTGTATCATAGGTATGTGGGTGAAAGTAAGGGATTGCCACCATTGGGGATACATGGGGGTGCCAGCCACCGTTTGGGAGGTTCTTGCATAAATGTTTATTTCTCAAAGCCTTAATACCAAAATTCAGCTTGTGGTTAGCTGTGAGATTCTACTCATATTTTAGCATTTTTTTCTTGATATATTAAATATAGAGGTTTTATTATACCATGCTGAGGCCTGAAGCATTTCCTTTCTCTATCATTCTCTTCTCTCACATATTCTTCTATGTATAAGAGTTCTTACCTTCCCTTGTCTACAGCTCACTTACTAATGTATATTTTTGTTTTAGCATTGGAACTTGTGTCCATTAAAAGCACCAAATGTGATATATTATTATATGTCATCTTCTGTAAAACAGTGACCTTTCGGTCCTTTTAAATGTAGGAGTTAAACACATACATACACACACACACATATATATATATATTATATATATACCAGATGGCCCTCGGTTTATGCAGATTCAATTTGCATCCTTTCAGAATAACAACCTTTTTTTCAGTCATGTGACTGCTATTGAAAAGCTTTGGAAATCAATGCACTAATTAAAATAGCCAGTAGGTGGAGCTGTCCGCTTGTTTTGCAGCAAAGTTATGCAACTTAACAGTCTTAAATTGATCTGTGTACACAGATCAGACCAGATCTATCGAGCAAAATTTAGCATGCACTTCCCTATTATCTTCCTGTCCAGCTGCTTGAGATGAGGGTGCCTAACTGCTTATTAATCACTGCAGATTGAAATGCATAGAATAGGTGCAGACCCAATATTATCTAACATGCTAACAATCCAGAGAACTGTGCAGAAAAATGCAAGTAAAAAAACGTGTTTGTTCATTAAACTTAGTTTGATGATGATGCAGTCTGTTCTGTAATTATTTTATTAGGTGATGTTTAGCAAATGTTTTTGTTCATTAAACTTAGTTTGATGATGATACAATCTATATAAATAGGTTTATAATGCTGTTTAGCATTTAAAGTCTTAATTTCAAAGCTTTAAAAATAATGTATTAGGTGTTACTTATGACAATTTTGAGAGGGGCCTGGAACCTAACTCCCTCACTTCCCATTGACTTACATTATAAACTGGGTTTCAATTTACAACAGTTTCGATTTACAACCATTCCTCCTGGAACCTAACCCCGGCGTAAACTGAGGGCTACCTGTATATGGTTTATTGAGGACAAAGGATAAAGTTTGCAATTTGTGATCATTCTTTAGCCTCATTAGAAAAATATAAAGCATCCTTAAATAGTCATAAACTATTAAAAACTATTGCACAAGAACAAACCCAATTGCAAAGCCCACAGTTTGAATAAGAGTGGGAGGGGGGGAAACAAATTTAGTTTTAAAGGTGCTACCAAAATTGCAATGGAAGATAGTAGTGGCCATAAGTAGATGTTCTGTGGAGATCCCATAAAATATATATTTTCAAACATCACCTTATGCTATTAGTATAAAAGCTTGTTCCTAGAGATGTGCACTTCATGTTAGACAGCAGCAATGTGTTTGATACAGAATTACAGGCATTTTCCTGACATCCTGCGTACTTGGTATCTCATCAGATTCTGTTTCCTTCACAGCAACAACCTTTGAGCCAAGTATTATGGCTGAACTCAAGAGCCATTGTTAGCATAAAGCTATTATTTTGAAGAGGCTTAATGTAAGCAAGATTCAGTGCTGTTGAAATGCCTGCAATAGAGAATATAATAATCTCCATCATATATAAGCAAGAAAATTATGTTTTGAGTGCATGATTTTTTTCTTGCTAATTCCCAGAGGAGACAAATTTTAATTTCCAACAGATTTATTTCTTGTCAATTCTTTTATTTTGGTTTGAGAAAAAAACAAACTGGGTTTAAATTCAATATATCTATTTAGATTGCTGGAAGTGGTTTGCACAATGGGATATAATTAACAAGTAGTGTGATTTAGTTAGACTGAGTAGTAGTTTAGTTGTGAGTAGGGATCAATAATTATGGCATCTAACTTCCGAGTACAAATTGCCAATATCTGAATATTGAATGTAACATTAGAATATTATGGGGTAGATTTATTATGAGTCAAGCGGACATGATTCGCTGTAGCGAATCATGTCCGATCAACCTTGCTAAATGCCTGTCGGCATTTAAAATTGCACAAGCATTTCTGTTCAAATGCTTGTGCAATGCCGCCCCCTGCACATTTGCCGCCAATCGGCCGCTAGCAGGTGGTGTCAATCATCCCGATGATATTGGACCGGGATGATTGAAGCCCGCCACCTAAAAGGTAGGGGACAAGTTAAGGAGCAGCGGTCTTATGACCGCTGCTTCTTACCTTCTGTTTTCGGCAAGCCGGAAACATTGTGCAAAGGAAGCAGCATCCGCTGCTAATTGAATCTCCCCCCATGTTTGTATATTGAATCCAATAGCTTGAATTAAATATTTGAATGTTAAAATTTGTATATTCAAATGTTATACTCATTTTTCAAAACAGAATAATTTATTTTATTTTATTTTTATTTCTGCAAAATGTTTAGCAAGTATTTTAAATTTATTATGCAAAACCATTGTTCATCCCTGTTTCAAAGTTACAGACCATTTTAGTTGAGATTGCTGAAAAAGGTAGAAAAAGTACCAGTAGGCTTATTTATTATAATTATTGGTTTGATTGGTTTGATTTGTGTGTGTATATATATATATATATATACAGGGGTAGGGATTAGAATCACAGGTGAGATTATTTTCTAGTTTATAGGTAGAGATTGTGGTGAGATGTGGGATCAGAATCTATGGTTATGGGTAGGGATAAGAGTCAGAGTTGAGATTAAGGTCTGGTTTATGGGTAGAGATTGGGATAAAATGCAGGATTAGGGTTTGGGGCTATGGGTATGGATTAGAGTCATAGGTGGGATTATCTTCTGGTTTATTGGTAGAGATTGGGTTAGAGATGGGACCAGGGACTGGGGCTAGGGGGAGGTCTTAGAGTTTGAGTTGAGATAATGGACTAGAACTAATCCCTCTTACAGCCCTCTTTGGCATTTATAAGGTTAAAAGAAGTTTGCCCCAGTTGTCTTCAATTTAGCCTGTGACATTTCTACACAATAACATTGCTTTGCCCACATTCTGGCCATGACATTGTTTCTGCGAACAGGCATTATACAAAGAGGATGGAAATATCATATGCTGTCTAGAGCAGAAACATTCTGTAAACTATACGTTGTATTGACAACTAAATAAATTGTTATCTAAATAAATTGTTATATAATATTATATCGTCGAGTGGTGCGCTAACTGTTACGTACAAGTGATAGGCGGTTTATCATGGGTCACGTGTTTTGCACGTGTTAAAAGTAGCGCATGTATTACAAATTGAAAGTAGACGCTTTTGCTTGAGTGCAATTGAATTGCGATAAGGTTTGCTCCTAAGTAGGGGTGTTTTTTCCACTTTTCGTGCTCCATTGAAGTCTATGGAAGAAAATGTTAATGCAGCTGCGATATTCGGACTTATGCTTTTTTCGTGTGTTAGGTTAGCGTGTAAGCAAAAACTTTATATTTTCAACATGTAATACATGTACTACCCGACGCATGTAAAAAGCTGAAGTGTAGCTGAGTTAACTCATGAGTGGGAGCTATAAATAGCACTCCACTAATAATCTAGTCCTAAAAGGGAAACCTAGATTACAACATGGCTGTGCTTATTTCTTAATAGAAACTCAAAATTTATATTTTTTTTTCTTAAAATGATTTAAACTAATGTTATATATTCTTCTCAGGCTAATATTTGCATTGAATACTTCATTATATCTAGCATTTATTTAGGGCTAGATTACAAGTGGAACGCTAAAATTTGCCCGTTTGCGGGAGCACAATAATTAACCAGCCATTACAAGTTGCTGGTTATAGCAACTGCAACCTCGGGGTAGCAATTATTGCTCCAAAAATTAACCAGAGATTAGTGCCCCAAATGCCCTATTTATTTAATAAAAAGAAAATGCACTAGGCAGTTTGGGGGCTTTAAAGTTGGTGGAAGTGGGGTGTTCGAAAAAAAACAGCACTAAAAGTGCCTTTACATTCAGTAATACCAGCGCACGCAAATGTGCACTGGTATTACAGGTTCATAGCAATGCGAACTTGAGTGGAGCGCAAATATCGCACTTGCGAAAGTGCAATTTTGCACTCCACTCGTAATCTGGCCCATAATAATCACAATTAATAGCAAGAGTACAGTTTTTCTGAAGCTTTGTAGAGGGTATCTAATGGAATAAGAACAAGTAAAGTAGTTAATTGCCAGACAAAGTCTCCTAAGAGTCTGAGTGTTATAAGGTCTGATGATGATCGATCGTCTTTTGTTCAAAATATGCTTGAACTCAGCATTTTTTACACATATATACATGGAAATAAGGAACAAGTTAAGTATTCGGCTTGTGTGCTTGATGTATTTATGCATTAAATAGAAATCTTGCATCAGTGTTATTGCTGTGTAAGTGCCTTACAATTATGTACAATTGAACACAGTTTTACGTTAAAATCTGAAAGCACAGAAATTATTTACCCAACAGCAAAAGCGTGTAATTGGCGCTAATAGGCCTTTGCGATTGTATCGATAATTTGCACCTTTGCTTTCTTTCTGAATCTGATGGGAAATGTTTCAAGAAGTAAAAAAAAAATCACCATAATAATCAGATATTTGGATTGTAATGGGGTTATTTAAACACTGCTGACATAATTATTGCACTATCCTCACTAACCAAAAGCTGATAGACATAGGCAGTTGTAGAGTTAGTGAGGCCTTATGCAAAGCTTTTAATGAGTCATTTCTTATGCTTTATTTTTTATTTTTTTTTGCTACCCATTAACTATATTCCTGCTTTGTATACCTGGCTGTACAAAGTATTCCCCTCTCACTCTCTTCATACAGTATATATAATTATTTATGTTTTGGAGTTATTGTGCATCAACCTTCTCAGTAATAATGATAAGAGACAGAAATACAGAGTGAAGAGAGAAAGAAGAGGGTGAAAGAGAGGAAAGAGATAGAGGGGGAAGGGAGAGGAAGGAGAGGGTGACAGAGAAGAGATATAGGGCTAGATTTATCAAGCTGAGGCGGACGGGGGCGCATATATGCGACCCTGCCCACCGCAGCTCGCCTCTGGCGCGGAGGGGGGAATTTCCCTGGAGGAATTTACCATTGCACACGAGCACTATTTTGCACATGCATGCATTCCCACCCCCTGCCCACGCACAGCTAATCATGCGTGGGCAGGAGCTGTCAATTTTCCCGCTCGGACTAGATCGCGGAGATTGAATTTCACCACTTTAGAGGTGGCGAAAGGTAAGGAAAGCAGCGGTCTGATGACCGCTGCTTGTTAAATACGGCAAGCAGGTTCTCTTGTGAAAACCTGCAGCCATAGGGGCTCAAAGGCTGCCAGAAGCCTTTGATAAATCGACCCCATAGGAGGAAGGGAGAGTGAAAGAGGAGAGAGAGAGGGGAACATATAAAGGAAAGAGGGAGCGTGAGGGTGGAGAGAGAAAGGCAAGAGGGAATGAGGAGGGAGGTTGACAGGGAGAGATAGATGAGGGGGGAGAGTGAGAGCAGAGAAGAGAGATAAAGTAGGAAGAGAGGGTAAGGAGGGAGGTTGAGAGAGAAAAGATAGAGGACGCAGGGAGAGTGAGAGAGGAAATGAGAGGGTAAAGTGCGGGAAAAAATCAAAAGAGAGAGGGAGAGAGAAAAGAGCAATAGGGGGAAGTAGAGAGAAAGGAAAGAATGTGGATAATTGAGAGATAGGAGAAAGGGAGAAGAAAGAGAGACAGGAGAAAAGAGGAAGAGTGGTAGAGAGAGAGAAAGGACAGAATGGAGTGATAGTGGAGAAAATAAAAGACAGAGAAATAGAGGAGGGCGAAAGATAAAAAGGAACAAAAAAATCCTCCTATTCTATCACATTTGAACATAGCTTCCTAAGTAGATCAAATATTCTTTCAATTCTTGAATGGAAAGATTTAGCTTTATTCTGTATGAAATATCATTGCTTTGTTCTCTTGCATGTAGATTAATTTAATTGCTTATAAGTCTGTATTGTATTGGATAAATAGCCAGGAGAATGGTATTTGAGGATTTGCCTATTACTACAAAAAATAAAAAATGGAAGCAAATTGGATTATTTTAGGTAACAAAGTGTCTGTTTTTTAAATATCTTGTGGGCTTGTTATGCAATTGACTAGCCAAAAATTATTATGACTTTTGGCACATAAAATTATTTGACCTTCTATCTGAACCATCAGAATTTCCATGTAAAAACATTCTAAGCAAGTTCACAAGTTGTTTGGTTTGGTGTTTTTTGCTTTATTTTCTAAGACACCCCAATGAATTTGAAGATTTGTATTAGTGAAAACAAGCAACTAACATATGAAAAATCTCTAAGGAATAGGAGTATTTAGCAACAAAAGAAATTCATTTCTCTGAAGCAAAAAATACATGGCCCAAGTTAAAAATGAAAACTGAAAAATTGATTAAATATTGACAATGACTTCAAATATATTTCCATGTCAATTTTAATACTTACCCCAATGTCAAATAATCTTGACTAATTTTATAAGTAACTTTTTGCATATTTTTAAAAATTCCTATTCATAACAGGCAAAAAAGTTTTTTTTTTGTTTTTTTTTTAAAAGGCAATGATGTGCACGTCTTGTGTTGAGATTGTTCCCCCCAATGACATTCTAAACTTAGACAAGAATACAGCCTCCTAACACATTCTTTCCCATTTAGAGCTTTTCAGGAGTGTGCTGCTTGTAGGTATTTGCCTGAAATATAGTTAAAGGGATATGGAACCCAAAAATATTCTTTTGTGATTCAAACAGAGCATATAATTTTAAAAAAAAGTTTCTAATTCACTTTTATTATCAAATTTGCTTTGTAGAAGATATACCTAGGTAGCTGTCTGGAGCACTGCATGTCAGGAAATAGTGCTGCTATATTGTGGTCATGCAATGGATAACATTCTTGCAAAACTACTGCTATATAGTGCTCAAGACACGTGCAGGCTCCTGAGCTTATGTCCCTTCTTTTCAACAAAAGAAAACAAGAAAATAAGAAAACGTGATAATAGAAATAAACTAGAAAGTTGATTAAAATTGCATGCTCTATCTGAATAATCAAAGCAAAATTTTGAGGGTTTTTTTATAACTTAAAAATATATTAAATGATATCACATATGAGCGATTAAAAACTGCATTGCAAAATAACATGGTTTAAAGGGACAGTCAACCATAGAATTGTTATTGCTTTAAAAGATACATAATCCCTTTATTACCCGTTCCCCAGTTTTGCATAACCAACACAGTTATATTAATGTACTTTTTACCTCTGTGATTACCTTGTATCTAGGAACCTTCTTCCAGCCCCCTGATCACATGACTGTGACTGTTTATTATCTATTGTTTTAAATTTAGCATTGTTTTGTGCTAGATCTTAAATAACTTTCTGTGCCTGAACACAGTGTTATCTATATAGCCCACGTGTACTTTCTGTCTCTTTGTGTTGAATAGAGATTTAAAAAGCCTGTGATAAGAGGCAGCCCTCAAAGGCTTAGAAATTAGCATATGAGCCTATCGAGGTTTAGTTTAAACTAATAATACCAAGAGAAAAAAGCAAATTTGATGATAAAAGTAAATTGGAAAGTCGATTAAAATTAAAAGTCCTATCTGAATAATGAAAGTTTAATTTATACTTGACTGTCCCTTTAAATCCATTAATTATTATTATTTTGTTAGCACAGTTTACAAGATTTTGAGCATTTCTAGGATAAACCTTTTCAGCAGCCTGGAGGAATTCATGTTTCCTTTCTCCTTTGCTGTAGCAAATTATTGACAGATGTAAATAAGCTTATGTTCTGAGATAAACCAATCACTGTGTAGCATGATGTAGGCTTAGGTCAATTTCCTGAGAGAATGCTTCTCTTTCTTTATATATTTGTAATGGACCCTAGGGAAATCTCTTTGAGGGCGATGGGAAAAACCATATGAGGACTCCTTGCCCAATGTGCTTAGAGGAATACGGGTGCACCTCACTGACGAGGCCTAAAGAAGGGCAAAAGATGCATCTTTTTTTCAATAAACAGCATCTTGCTCTAAACAGCTATGAGATTGTGGTACTTTTGCAGCATACTGTTTGTGGAAAGTGGATTGCTGGATTTTTACCTTGTAGATAGATGTTTGTTTTCCCACACCTTTAGAAGTAGAGCTGTCCTGGATATTCTTCGGATCAGATAAAGGTATTTTTCTTTTACTTAAAATATTTGTGTAGTATAGTGCCCCGTGTTTACTTTGTATACAAAGTAACTTTGGTGTTATGTAAATATTAAATATAAAATATTGTAAAACAATATTAATAACAATTATTAATAATTATTATAGATATTGTTTTATATATATATATATATATATATATATATATATATATATATATATACAGGGAGTGCAGAATTATTAGGCAAGTTGTATTTTTGAGGATTAATTTTATTATTGAACAACAACCATGTTCTCAATGAACCCAAAAAACTCATTAATATCAAAGCTGAATAGTTTTGGAAGTAGTTTTTAGTTTGTTTTTAGTTATAGCTATTTTAGGGGGATATCTGTGTGTGCAGGTGACTATTACTGTGCATAATTATTAGGCAACTTAACAAAAAACAAATATATACCCATTTCAATTATTTATTTTTACCAGTGAAACCAATATAACATCTCAACATTCACAAATATACATTTCTGACATTCAAAAACAAAACAAAAACAAATCAGTGACCAATATAGCCACCTTTCTTTGCAAGGACACTCAAAAGCCTGCCATCCATGGATTCTGTCAGTGTTTTGATCTGTTCACTATCAACATTGCGTGCAGCAGCAACCACAGCCTCCCAGACACTGTTCAGAGAGGTGTACTGTTTTCCTTCCTTGTAAATCTCACATTTGATGATGCACCACAGGTTCTCAATGGGGTTCAGATCAGGTGAACAAGGAGGCCATGTCATTAGATTTTCTTCTTTTATACCCTTTCTTGCCAGCCACGCTGTGGAGTACTTGGACGCATGTGATGGAGCATTGTCCTGCATGAAAATCATGTTTTTCTTGAAGGATGCAGGCTTCTTCCTGTACCACTGCTTGAAGAAGGTGTCTTCCAGAAACTGGCAGTAGGACTGGGAGTTGAGCTTGACTCCATCCTCAACCCGAAAAGGCCCCACAAGCTCATCTTTGATGATACCAGCCCAAACCAGTACTCCACCTCCACCTTGCTGGCGGGAGTCGGACTGGAGCTCTCTGCCCTTTACCAATCCAGCCACGGGCCCATCCATCTGGCCCATCAAGACTCACTCTCTTTTCATCAGTCCATAAAACCTTAGAAAAATCAGTCTTGAGATATTTCTTGGCCCAGTCTTGACGTTTCAGCTTGTGTGTCTTGTTCAGTGGTGGTCGTCTTTCAGCCTTTCTTACCATGGCCATGTCTCTGAGTATTGCACACCTTGTGCTTTTGGGCACTCCAGTGATGTTGCAGCTCTGAAATATGGCCAAACTGGTGGCAAGTGGCATCTTGGCAGCTGCACGCTTGACTTTTCTCAGTTCATGGGCAGTTATTTTGCGCCTTGGTTTTTCCACACGCTTCTTGCGACCCTGTTGACTATTTTGAATGAAACGCTTGATTGTTCGATGATCACGCTTCAGAAGCTTTGCAATTTTAAGAGTGCTGCATCCCTCTGCAAGATATCTCACTATTTTTTACTTTTCTGAGCCTGTCAAGTCCTTCTTTTGACCCATTTTGCCAAAGGAAAGGAAGTTGCCTAATAATTATGCACACCTGATATAGGGTGTTGATGTCATTAGACCACACCCCTTCTCATTACAGAGATGCACATCACCTAATATGCTTAATTGGTAGTAGGCTTTCGAGCCTATACAGCTTGGAGTAAGACAACATGCATAAAGAGGATGATGTGGTCAAAATACTCATTTGCCTAATAATTCTGCACACAGTGTATATAAACATCCCAAGTGAACTCTGCCCTCACTTCAAATTAGCAACTGCCTGGGGTGCATCCAAAATCTACACAAAGTCCCACAAATATAGAGCACTCACCAGGGCTTATTCTTTACAGCATTAAGAGCTTTTATTCAACCAAGTGACGTTTTAGAAAATATATATATTATGGATTTTTTTAGAATAGCTTAGTACATCTTTATTTACATAAATTATTCAATTTTTTCATATTTTATATTTAAGAAATACATAACACACCTTACTATAACTCATGTCAGGTTAGTGCACATGAAGAATTAGGGTACTCCTGTTCAGAGATGTGCAGTCAGGGGAGGAAAAGCCTCACCTGTCAAGAAGAGAAAAGAGAAAATAATGTTAAAGTAAAATACAAATAAAAACAAAAACTTACCAAATTTTATGACCTTTATGACCTTAGCTGCAAATACATGTAGAGAGGCAGTGACCAGCTTAGCCACCCTTAAAAGGTGCTATATGGAGCACCTGCCCACTGTCTTTTAGGTCAGGAGTCATTTCATCATTAAGCCAATCAGGAAAAAGCCCCAAGTGAGGAATCTCTCATATCTGCCTTTGATGGGGGGGGGGGGGGGCATGACAGTGTTAGTGTAAGAAAAGCACTGACAATCTGTGCTGTGGGTGGGATCAAATAGAACAGAAGAGAGAAATCTGGGTGGCAGAAATATAGTGCTGCAACTGCCTTTCCACTTAAAATTCTGCAGTGAATTATTTGTTTTTAGCGCAATGTCTGCTGTAGCAGGAGAGGTAATTATTTCAGTGCCTCTCCCCCCCTCTGCACTGCCTATCCTGTGTGGGCGGGGCTGGGTTCCACTTATGCAATTCCCCATGTAAAGGGATGTGCAATGCAGGGTAGCAGCAGTCCTTGCTCTATTTTGGTTGCTGGCTGTCTGACTGTGCTTTTTTACACACTTCTGCCAGCAGCAAACAGCAATCCATGGCTTTAAGAGGGCAGACCTGTCAGCCTTTCACTTCCTCCATCCACTAGGCAGATTGGCAGTTCATTACTGGGATGTGCTGCTCTTAGCTCTTACTGCTGCTGTGAAATGCTAGGATTGACCATTAATACAAATAAAGGGGACCCGCTCTGAGCTGCTAAGGCAGCCAATGGCCGATCGCTGTTTTGCTATGAGGTGACGTTTTCACCTCTTAGCCAATAGCCGTGCGGTAAATCCGGCTTGGCACCCTTGGGAGCCGGACTTTCTGTACGCTATTTGCTAAGAGGTGTATATAAGGACGGCTGCCACAGCTGTGATGGTGATCAGGGACATGACTCCACAGCATGAGAACACAAAGTAGTTTTATTAAAGAGAAGAGCATCCATTTAATACAACTCCAAGAATTTTTGCCAGAGAATTTAAAAAAAAAATTGTATTATTTTACTCACAAAGCAATTTCCACAAGAAATAAATTCTACTCTTTAAAAATCCATGTATCTGACTGAAATCTAAATCACTTATAATGAAACATCACATTCTTTAGCCAGAATCAGACTTTCCACTAAAATGTTAAAATAAATAAAAAAATAACCAGATTTTTCTTCTTCCGAGAATCCCTAGACAGCTCGTGTTGTGAACCTTAAGGAGCAGTGTGTTGCCTAAGGGTAAAAATATGTTTTAAAGAAGTTTAGCAACAGCATTATAAACATATGATAAAATATTCCAAATGGATCCAGTACTCCCAACAGACTATATATATAAACTATAAAGTATAGAACAGATGCATGTAGGGAAAAAAAATAAACAATAACAACATTTGATTTAATTTTTTTGTAATAAATACAATGGCCTCTATGTAACAAGGTCTGGTGGACCTGATCCGACAGTGCGGATAAGGTTCGCCAGACCTCGCTGCTGGTGCAACGCCGCCCCCTGCAGACTCGCGGCCAATGGGCCGCCAGCAGGGGGGTGTCAATCAACCCGATCGTACTCGATCGGGTTGATTTCCAGCGATGTCTGTCCGCCTGCTCAGAGCAGGCGGACAGGTTATGGAGCAGCGGTCTTTGTGACCGCTGCTTCATAACTGCGGTTTCTGGCGAGTCTGAAGATTCGCCAGAAACACAGGACGTCAAGCTACTTCCGGAGCTTGATAGATAGGCCCCAATGAGTGCATATTAATGTGCATCTATATATACAGTATAGCTATTTTTTCTTTATTAGTCTGTGCTCCTTTATGTCTGTGTTTGTATCTGAGTCTTTCTATGTTAGTGATTGTGCTGTGTCTTTGAATGTGTGTGTGTGTGTGTGTGTGTGTGTGTGTCTGGATTGTTTCTGTGTGTCTGAGTTTTTTAGGGGGGTTTGAATGTGTGTGTGAGTATTTCTGAGTGTCTATTAGTGAGTACATGTTTCTGTGTGTCTGAATATTTCTGTGTGTCCGTGAATGTGTACCTTTGAATGTTCCTATTTGTGTGTGTCTATGAGTGTGTGTATGTTTGCCTTCAAATGTTTTTGTTTGTGTGTATCTGAGTGTTTCTGTAGACTTTTAAGTATCCAACAGTTGAACCTCTATCAGATTCATATGTGTGCTTATCTGGCTCTGATGCTAGCCAGTGCCTCACTGCTCTCACCACACCTCACTGCAGTTGGGTTTGCGAACACAAGTCCAACAGAAGTAGAGTAGTTCTTCATGTGTTCTAACCCAACATGAGTTATATTAAGGTGTGTTTGGGGTCAAAGGAAGGTTAATTTATTTATTTAAGGTTAATCTTACCTCTAAATAAAATATTTTAGAGAAATATTGTCAAAATGTACTGATTTATTGAGTGTAATGTCCCTTTAAAGGAATGTATTACTTAATTGTTATTTTTTCAAACATCTATATAAAAGATTAGCAACTTGGGCGGGGCGACTAGATGGCAGCAACGAAACGGAGCTCCGTAACGCACTGCACATCTAAGGCAAAAAAGGTCTGCAATCCAGGTAGCCCCCGTACTCCACTCTTGCAGGAAAAGTGGGGGACTTCTTGGTCTGCCCTACCCGGCTGAGTACACCAGCGCAGGACCCAGAGACCGGTCTTGGTCCACTGAAGATAGAAGGAAGAGGCGCGAAAAGACACCATTTTGGGAGTGTTCGCATCAGGCTTCCTCCAGGACCCGAGTTCCTATTCCACACACACAGTTGCAACAAGGAGAGAGGGGAAACTGAGACAAGAGGCACATCTGCAACATAAGGGTGAAAGTAGCCTGCAGACATAACCGGGCCAGCAGCATCAAGCGGCTTAGGTAGAGGTGGATATTTATAGAGCGTGCTGTATTGTAAGAGAAAGGTGAGAGGGGAGAGATACTTAATACTGGGCATTACTCTAAAAACTGCTAACAGACTCCTACCCCCTCCTAACAACCTTCTCTATAAACAGGACATTTAAACACGTTGCTTTGCCCCACAATTAAGTGACGTTCTCCCAAAGAAGTCTGCTCGTCTCCACACATATTAATATCAAGGGAGCAGAAATTAACCTATATTTACACCCTCAGGCATAGGAGTTCGTGGGAGACTGGAGGTGTTTCATAACGAGGTTATCTGGCAACAATTTAAAGCAAACCGAGTTTATTTATTATTTGCATTTGTTTCTCTCTCCTGCCTGCTTGCTCCATGTGCTCCTGCTGAGGTATCATCACTATACCGGCGCCCCCGGAGCCCCCCGCAACTAAATAAAGTTAGTAACCCCTAAACCGCTGCTCCTAGACCCCGCCGCAACTCTTATAAATGTATTAACCCATAAACCGCCGCTCCCAGACACCGCCGCAACCTACATTATACCTAGTAACCCCTATCCTGCCCCCCCTATACCGTCGCCCTCTATAATAAAGTTATTAACCCCTATCCTGCTGATCCCGCACCTCGTCGCAACTAAATAAATAGTTTAACCCCTAAACCGCCGCTCCCGGACCCTGCCGCAACCTATATTAAATTTATTAACCCCTAATCTGCCCCCCCTACACCGTCTCCACCTATAATACATTTATTAACCCCTATCCTACCCCCCACTACACCGCCGCCACTGTAATAAATTTATTAACCCCTAAACCTAAGTCTAACACTAACCCTAACACCCCCCTAACTTAAATATTAATTAAATAAATCTAAATAATATTTCTATTATCAACTAAATTAATCCTATTTAAAACTAAATACGTACCTGTAAAATAAACCCTAAGGCCTAGATTTAGAGTTCGGCGGTAGCCGTCAAAACCAGCGTTAGAGGCTCCTAACGCTGGTTTTGGGCGCCCGCTGGTATTTGGAGTCAGTGATTAAAGGGTCTAACGCTCACTTTTCAGCCGCGACTTTTCCATACCGCAGATCCCCCTACGCCATTTGCGTAGCCTATCTTTTCAATGGGATCTTTCTAACGCTGGTATTTAGAGTCGTTTCTGCAGTGAGCGTTAGAGCTCTAACGACAAGATTCCAGCCGCCTGAAAATAGCAGGAGTTAAGAGCTTTCTGGCTAACGCCGGTTTATAAAGCTCTTAACTACTGTACCCTAAAGTACACTAACACCCATAAACTACCTATGTACCCCTAAACCGAGGTCCCCCCACATCGCCGCCACTCGATTAAAATTTTTAACCCCTAATCTGCCGACCGCAAATCGCCGCCACCTACGTTATCCCTATGTACCCCTAATCTGCTACCCCTAACATCGCCGACCCCTATGTTATATTTATTAACCCCTAATCTGCCCCCCACAACGTCGCCGACACCTACCTACACTTATTAACCCCTAATCTGCCGAGCGGACCTGAGCGCTACTATAATAAAGTTATTAACCCCTAATCCGCCTCACTAACCCTATCATAAATAGTATTAACCCCTAATCTGCCCTCCCTAACATCGCCGACACCTACCTTCAATTATTAACCCCTAATCTGCCGACCGGAGCTCACCGCTATTCTAATAAATGTATTAACCCCTAAAGCTAAGTCTAACCCTAACACTAACACCCCCCTAAGTTAAATATAATTTTTATCTAACGAAATAAATTAACTCTTATTAAATAAATAATTCCTATTTAAAGCTAAATACTTACCTGTAAAATACATCCTAATATAGCTACAATATAAATTATAATTATATTATAGCTATTTTAGGATTAATATTTATTTTACAGGCAACTTTGTAATTATTTTAACCAGGTACAATAGCTATTAAATAGTTAAGAACTATTTAATAGTTACCTAGTTAAAATAATTACAAATTTACCTGTAAAATAAATCCTAACCTAAGATATAATTAAACCTAACACTACCCTATCAATAAAATAATTAAATAAACTACCTACAATTACCTACAATTAACCTAACACTACACTATCAATAAATTAATTAAACACAATTGCTACAAATAAATAAAATTAAATAAACTATCTAAAGTACAAAAAATAAAAAGAACTAAGTTACAGAAAATAATAAAATATTTACAAACATAAGAAAAATATTACAACAATTTTAAACTAATTACACCTACTCTAAGCCCCCTAATAAAATAACAAAGCCCCCCAAAATAAAAAATTCCCTACCCTATTCTAAAATACAAATATTACAAGCTCTTTTACCTTACCAGCCCTGAACAGGGCCCTTTGCGGGGCATGCCCCAAGAATTTCAGCTCTTTTGCCTGTAAAAAAAAACATACTATACCCCCCCCCCAACATTACAACCCACCACCCACATACCCCTAATCTAACCCAAACCCCCCTTAAATAAACCTAACACTACCCCCCTGATGATCTTCCTACCTTGTCTTCACCATGCCAGGTTCACCGATCCGTCCTGGCTCCAAGATCTTCATCCAACCCAAGCGGGGGCTAGACATCCACTGAAGAAGTCCAGAAGAGGGTCCAAAGTCTTCCTCCTATCCGGCAAGAAGAGGACATCCGGACCGGCAAACATCTTCTCCAAGCGGCATCTTCTATCTTCTTCCATCCGATGACGACCGGCTCCATCTTGAAGACCTCCAGCGCGGATCCATCCTCTTCTTCCGACGACTAGACGACGAATGACGGTTCCTTTAAGGGACGTCATCCAAGATGGCGTCCCTCGAATTCCGATTGGCTGATAGGATTCTATCAGCCAATCGGAATTAAGGTAGGAATTTTCTGATTGGCTGATGGAATCAGCCAATCAGAATATAGTTCAATCCGATTGGCTGATCCAATCAGCCAATCAGATTGAGCTCGCATTCTATTGGCTGATCGGAACAGCCAATAGAATGCGAGCTCAATCTGATTGGCTGATTGGATCAGCCAATCGGATTGAACTATATTCTGATTGGCTGATTCCATCAGCCAATCAGAAAATTCCTACCTTAATTCCGATTGGCTGATAGAATCCTATCAGCCAATCGGAATTCGAGGGACGCCATCTTGGATGACGTCCCTTAAAGGAACCGTCATTCGTCGTCTAGTCGTCGGAAGAAGAGGATGGATCCGCGCTGGAGGTCTTCAAGATGGAGCCGGTCGTCATCGGATGGAAGAAGATAGAAGATGCCGCTTGGAGAAGATGTTTGCCGGTCCGGATGTCCTCTTCTTGCCGGATAGGAGGAAGACTTTGGACCCTCTTCTGGACTTCTTCAGTGGATGTCTAGCCCCCGCTTGGGTTGGATGAAGATCTTGGAGCCAGGACGGATCGGTGAACCTGGCATGGTGAAGACAAGGTAGGAAGATCATCAGGGGGTAGTGTTAGGTTTATTTAAGGGGGGTTTGGGTTAGATTAGGGGTATGTGGGTGGTGGGTTGTAATGTTGGGGGGGGGGTATTGTATGTTTTTTTTTACAGGCAAAAGAGCTGAAATTCTTGGGGCATGCCCCGCAAAGGGCCCTGTTCAGGGCTGGTAAGGTAAAAGAGCTTGTAATATTTGTATTTTAGAATAGGGTAGGGAATTTTTTATTTTGGGGGGCTTTGTTATTTTATTAGGGGGCTTAGAGTAGGTGTAATTAGTTTAAAATTGTTGTAATATTTTTCTTATGTTTGTAAATATTTTATTATTTTCTGTAACTTAGTTCTTTTTTATTTTTTGTACTTTAGATAGTTTATTTAATGTTATTTATTTGTAGCAATTGTGTTTAATTAATTTATTGATAGTGTAGTGTTAGGTTAATTGTAGGTAATTGTAGGTAGTTTATTTAATTATTTTATTGATAGGGTAGTGTTAGGTTTAATTATATCTTAGGTTAGGATTTATTTTACAGGTAAATTTGTAATTATTTTAACTAGGTAACTATTAAATAGTTCTTAACTATTTAATAGCTATTGTACCTGGTTAAAATAATTACAAAGTTGCCTGTAAAATAAATATTAATCCTAAAATAGGTATAATATAATTATAATTTATATTGTAGCTATATTAGGATTTATTTTACAGGTAAGTATTTAGCTTTAAATAGGAATTATTTATTTAATAAGAGTTAATTTATTTCGTTAGATAAAAATTATATTTAACTTAGGGGGGTGTTAGTGTTAGGGTTAGACTTAGCTTTAGGGGTTAATACATTTATTAGAATAGCGGTGAGCTCCGGTCGGCAGATTAGGGGTTAATAATTGAAGGTAGGTGTCGGCGATGTTAGGGAGGGCAGATTAGGGGTTAATACTATTTATGATAGGGTTAGTGAGGCGGATTAGGGGTTAATAACTTTATTATAGTAGCGCTCAGGTCCGCTCGGCATATTAGGGGTTAATAAGTGTAGGTAGGTGTCGGCGACGTTGTGGGGGGCAGATTAGGGGTTAATAAATATAACATAGGGGTCGGCGATGTTAGGGCAGCAGATTAGGGGTACATAGGGATAACGTAGGTGGCGGCGGTTTACGGAGCGGCAGATTAGGGGTTAAAAGTGTAATGCAGGGGTCAGCGATAGCGGGGGCGGCAGATTAGGGGTTAATAAGTGTAAGGTTAGGGGTGTTTAGACTCGGGGTACATGTTAGGGTGTTAGGTGCAGACTTAGGAGGTGTTTCCCCATAGGAAACAATGGGGCTGCGTTAGGAGCTGAACGCTGCTTTTTTGCAGGTGTTAGGTTTTTTTTCAGCTCAAACAGCCCCATTGTTTCCTATGGGAGAATCGTGCACGAGCACGTTTTTGATGCCGGCCGCGTCCGTAAGCAACTCTGGTATCGAGAGTTGCATTTGCGGTAAAAATGCTCTACGCTCCTTTTTTGGAGCCTAACGCAGCATTTGTTTGAACTCTCGATACCAGAGTTAAATTTATGGTGCGGCCAGAAAAAAACCCGCGGAGCGTTAACAGCCCTTTTACCGCCGAACTCTAAATCTAGGCCTAAGATAGCTACAATGTAATTAATAATTACATTGTAGCTATTTTAGGATTTATATTTATTTTACAGGTAACTTTGTATTTATTTTAGCTAGTTAGAATAGTTATTAAATAGTTATTAACTATTTAATAACTACCTAGCTAAAAGAAATACAAAATTACCTGTAAAATAAATCCTAACCTAAGTTACAATTAAACCTAACACTACACTATCATTAAATAAATTAAATAAATTAAATACAAATAACTACAATTAAATACAATTACTTAAACTAACTAAAGTACAAAAAATAAAAAAGCTAAGTTACAAAAAATAAAAAAATAGGTTACAAACATTTAAAAAATATTACAACAATTTTAAGCTAATTACACCTAATCTAAGCCCCCTAATAAAATAACAAAGCCCCCCAAAATAAAAACATTCCCTACCCTATTCTATATTAAAAAAGTTCAAAGCTCTTTTACCTTACCAGCCCTTAAAAGAGCCTTTTGTGGGGAATGCCCCAAAGAAAACTGCTCTTTTGCCTGTAAAAGAAAAATACAACCCCCCCCAACATTAAAACCCACCACCCACATACCCCTAATCTAACCCAAACCCCCCTTAAAATAATCTAACACTAATCCCCTGAAGATCATCCTACCTTTAGTCGTCTTCACTCAGCCGAGCCACCGATGGAACTAAAGAGGAGATCCGGAGCGGCAGAAGTGATCCTCCAAGGGGCGCTGAAGAAATCTTCCATCCGATGAAGTGATCCTCCAGGCGGCGCTGAAGAAGTCTTCCATCCGGGCGATGTCATCTTCCAAGCGGCGCTGAAGAAGTCTTCTATCCGGGCGATGTCATCTTCCAAGCGGGGTCTTCAATGTTCAATCTTTAATCTTCATCCCGCCGACACGGAACATCCTTCTTTCCCGAAGGACTACCAATGAATGAAGGCTCCTTTAAGGGACGTCATCCAAGATGGCGTCCCTTCAATTCCGATTGGCTGATAGGATTCTATCATCCAATCGGAATTAAGGTAGGAAAAATCTGATTGGCTGATTGAATCAGGATCAGCCAATCGGATTGAACTTCAATCTGATTGGCTGATTCAATCAGCCAATCAGATTTTTCCTACCTTAATTCCGATTGGCTGATAGAATCCTATCAGCCAATCGGAATTGAAAGGATGCCATCTTGGATGACGTCCCTTAAAGGAGCCTTCAGTCATCAGTAGTCCGTCGGGAAAGAAGGATGTTCCACGTCGGCGGGATGAAGATTGAAGGCCCCACTTGGAAGATGACATCAGCCGGATAGAAGACTTCTTCAGCGCCGCTTGGAAGATGACATCGCCCGGATGGAAGACTTCTTCAGCGCCGCCTGGAGGATCACTTCATCGGATGGAAGATTTCTTCAGCGCCCCTTGGAGGATCACTTCTGCCGCTCCGGATCTCCTCTTCAGTTCCATCGGTGGCTCAGCTGAGTGAAGATGACTAAAGGTAGGATGATCTTCAGGGGATTAGTGTTAGGTTATTTTAAGGGGGGTTTGGGTTAGATTAGGGGTATGTGGGTGGTGGGTTTTAATGTTGGGGGGGTTGTATTTTTCTTTTACAGGCAAAAGAGCAGTTTTCTTTGGGGCATGCCCCACAAAAGGCCCTTTTAAGGGCTGGTAAGGTAAAAGAGCTTTGAACTTTTTTAATGTAGAATAGGGTAGGGATTTTTTTTTATTTTGGGGGGCTTTGTTATTTTATTAGGGGGCTTAGATTAGGTGTAATTAGCTTAAAATTGTTGAAATATTTTTTAAATGTTTGTAACCTATTTTTTTATTTTTTGTAACTTAGCTTTTTTATTTTTTGTACTTTAGTTAGTTTATGTAATTGTATTTAATTGTAGTTATTTGTATTTAATTTATTTAATGTATTTAATGATAGTGTAGTGTTAGGTTTAATTGTAACTTAGGTTAGGATTTATTTTACAGGTAATTTTGTATTTCTTTTAGCTAGGTAGTTATTAAATAGTTAATAACTATTTAATAACTATTCTAACTAGCTAAAATAAATACAAAGTTACCTGTAAAATAAATATAAATCCTAAAATAGCTACAAAGTAATTATTAATTACATTGTAGCTATCTTAGGGTTTATTTTACAGGTAAGTATTTAGTTTTAAATAGGATTAATTTATTAAAGTATAGTGTAGTGTTAGGTGTAATTGTAACTTAGGTTAGTTTTTATTTTACAGGTAAATTTCTCTTTATTTTAGCTAGGTAGCTATTAAATAGTTAATAACTATTTAATAGCTATTGTACCTAGTTAAAATAAATTGAAAGTTACCTATAAAATAAAAATAAATCCTAAGATAGCTACAATATAATTATTATTTATATTGTAGCTATATTAGGGTTTATTTTAAAGGTAAGTATTTAGTTTTAAATAGGATTAATTTAGTTGGATCAGCAGGATAGGGGTTAATAACTTTATTATAGAGGGTGGCGGTATAGGGGGGGCAGGATAGGGGTTACTAGGTATAATGTAGGTTGCGGCGGTGTCCGGGAGCGGCGGTTTAAGGGTTAATACATTTATTATAGTTGCGACGGGGTCAGGGATCGGCGGTTTAGGGGTTAATATGTATAGAGTAGCATGCGATGGGCTCCGGGAGCGGCGGCTTAGGGGGTAAGAACTTTATTTAGTTGCGGCGGTGTAGGGGGGACAGATTAGGGGTGTTTAGACTCGGGGTACATGTTAGGGTGTTAGGTGTAGACAGCTCCCATAGAAATCAATGGGATGTCTGGCAGCAGCGAACTTGTACTTTCGCTATGGTCAGACTCCCATTGATTCCTATGGGATCCGCCGCCCTGGATTGAAAACCAGGTATGCTGGGCCGGAAAAGTGCCGAGCGTACCTGCTAGTTTTTTGATAACTAGCAAAAGTAGTCAGATTGTGCCGCACTTGTGTGCGGAACATCTGGAGTGACGTAAGAATCGATCTGTGTCGGACTGAGTCCGGCGGATCAAAGTTTACGTCACAAAATTCTACTTTTGCCGGTCTCTAGCCTTTGATAACTAACGCGAATCAGCCTCGCCACAAATACGCTGCGGAATTCCAGCGTATTTGAGGTTGACGGCTTGATAACTACCCCCCTCGATCTCAGGATTTTACAGTTGACAATAGATGTGATATTATATCTTCAAAAGATGTCAACATTAACCCTCTCATTATTATCAGACGCACCGAAGCACTTCCCTCACTTATTAATATTAAGGGCTATGAGATTTTAAAAAATGCTTGCATCTTGCAAATGTCCCCATATTTAGGCAGGGTAAGCTATCTTCAGCCAGGGCGAATGTCTATTCAACTGCAATCTACTGTCCCCAGCCCCAAAAGTTATATAGGCCTCTGTATTCAGATGCCCCCATTTTCATCTCGAGAGGTTCCTACAAACTATACTAGCAAGGTTCTGGGTCCATATATGGCACAATACCCTACAGACCAACTCACTCCACAATCAGTTTTCTGTGCAGCCAGTAAACTAGGAGTATCACTGTCACAAACCCTGCTTGCCTCTTTTAGATGCAGATTGGTAATGATGACTGCTTTGTTATTCTTCTTTGGTTTAAATGAGAGTCCCATTTGTTCGCTTAAATATGTGGTTGCTGCCTGGATTATAGATTACTGGCTATATTACAACTCAGTGAAGCCTGTTGTGTCTTTTTTACCTGAACTTACGCTCTTTATTTGCACCCCCAGCCCGGATAACACTTGGGGGCCTACAGCCCACCCTCTGCAGATCCGAGAAGTAAGAGCAGCACTGTGATGTCACGACCGCTGGTGAGCACCCTCCTATATCTCACTTATTGTTCCCTAATCTTGCAAATGCATTTGCCCAGTTCCATCTCTCGCCCGAGGACAATACACTTGACAACTAAGGAATTCTATAAGATGACCTCTGTAGATAGAGACAGTATCAGTAATCATCCAGTAATCCTACACTTAGTTGACTTCATTTGACCGAGCTCCATTTATCCCCTAAATACCTACACCCTCCTTAACATAACTACTACATGCTCACAATGCACCATGACATCAATTATAATATATGGCTACAAGACTTAAGGTGACTTCCTGGAATGTAGGAGGCATAATGTCCCCTGCCAAGAGGAGTATGAACCTGCAACACCTAAAATCCCTTCATACAGACATTGCATTGTTACAAGAAACCAAGTTAACTGAAGAGGAACATGACAAGCTGAAGACTAGATGGGTGGGTCAGGTTCTGTATTCCCCCACAGAGGGCAGGAAGAGAGGAGTAGCTATTCTGGCAAGGAAGGGACTCTCTGTATCTTTTTCCCAGGTTGAGGCAGATCAGAGGGGTAGATTCATTATAACTCTCCTGCATGTTGACACGTACACATATACTATCTGTAATGTTTAGGCCCTAATGAGTACTGCTCCACATTTTGGTCTGTACTATTGCAAAATTTTTGTCCTATACTGCCCCAATACTTATGGGGGGTGACTTTAACTTGGCTCAAATGCTGCCCTTAGACAGATTTTTAGAGACCCGAATGCTTCTAGTATTGGTAAAAAGTGCATGGCTAGACACACTAGGGAGGTGACCTTGATTCAATCATTTAAAGATGCGTTGGGACTGGTAGATGTTTGGAGGGAATTTAATCTGATTGCAAGGGACTACATGTGCTTTTCAAAAACGTATAATACCTTGTCACAAATAGATTTTTTTTTACCACAGCAGCAGTGACACCTCAAATACACCTTCCATCCATAGGGCAGATTACTATTTCTGACCATGCCCCAATCCATCTATTACTGCAACCTCGCCCCTCCAAAGCCCCGGATAAAATATGGAGATTCCCAACACACCCGTACAACAATATTGATTTCCGACAATCACTACAATCCTCTTGAAAGCACTATAAATCAGACAACATTCAACACAAAAGCAATCCAGACTTATTCTGGCATGCCTCAAAGGCAGTAATGAGGGGACACATAACATCTTTTATGGCACATTACAATAAACAATTTAAAAGGGTGGATAACAATTTTCTTGCTAAATTGACAGTTGCATACAACACGTATCTTGCCAACCCTACTCTCGCATCTAGGCAACAGTATTACGATCTTATGACAACTAGGGACACCTTCTTAGCTCAACAGGACAATCAATTCAACCTCCATAGACAGGGCCATTATTACCGCCATGGCAATAAATCAGGCAAAATGCTAGCGAACCTTGTCAAGATATATAGCCCTAAATCTTACATTACAGCCATTAACTCGGGTGACCATCTCACCTCTGATGCTGGGGTAATTATGGAAGAGTTTGTAAAGTACTACTCATCCCTATTCTCAAGTCAAAAAGTTGATCATGAAAAGAACAAGCAGTTCTGGGACTCCATAAGACTCCCTACACTAACTAAAGAGCAAATTTCACATCTCAACGCACAGATTAGCCTCCAAGAGGTCATTAAAGCAATACAAAATAGTAAACTGAGGAAAGCCGCTGTCTGTTGAACTAGCCCCCATTCTATTCTCACTTTACACAGCTTATCTAGAAGGCACCGCGCAAATGGATGGCAGATTCTCAGAGGCTAATATATGCCTTATACTTAAGCCTGATAGGAACCTTACAAGTACAACCTCATACCTCACGATCTCCCTACTTAATGGGGACTATAAAATCTTAACTAAAATTTTAGCGGATACACTGGCCCAAGCTCTGCCCTCCATTATACACGCTGACCAGACAGGATTCGTTAAGAGACGATCCTCGGTTACCAACATTAGAAAAACCTTAGCGATCACCTCACACTATTGGAATAATAAGTCTAATACACACAATCCCAAATTACAAGATACCTGCCTTTTAGCATTAGCTGCAGAAAAGGCATTCGATAGGATAAAATGGGACCATCTTCACTCAACTTTAAGCTGGTTTGGAATCAAGGGTCATTTTAAAAACTTTCTTTACAGGCTGTATGATGCTCCGAAAGCGTCATTAGTAATAAATGGGAGACTCTCCCCTAAATTCGAGCTTCAGAGAGGTACACGGCAGGGATGCCCACATTCCCCTTTGCTGTTCGACCTGGCCATAGAGCCTTTGGCATGCTACATCAGTCAAAAATGTGCAGGACTTAATCTACTTAACACCACACAACACCTCTCATTGTATGCGGATGACCTACTGTTATTCGTGGGCAATCCTGCCTCCTAGTTAAAGACACTCCTACACATCATCGACACGTTCGGCACATTTTCAGGCTATAAAATTAATATAGATAAATCCAAGGTCACTTGGCTGCAAAACTCACAAAATGCTCGGCTGACTGATATGGGGCTCAAGGTCATCGAGGGTTCTTTTAAAAATTTAGGGATCCTCCTTCACATCAACCCTAACCAATTATACCATCTTAACTTTACAGGCACTTTAACTAATATTAAAACATTACTATCTAGCTGGGCAAAACTGCCGCTTTCCTTATCTGGTAGAATCCAACTCTTTTAAAATGATTGCACTGCCCAAACTTTTATATCCCTGACAGATGCTTCCTCTCTTACTCACCCGGCAAGACGTAGCTTCATTAAAAATTTCACTAGGTAACTATATTTGGAGAGGGAAAAAGCATAGAATAGGAAAGATTTATTTAGCAATGCCACTATCTAAGGGATGATTTTTCCTCCCGAACATTGCATGATATAACTGGGCAATGCTCACCAAGTTAGTTCTTGATTGGCTGGTAGGTAGCAAACACTTTACCATTCCATCCATAGAAAAAGGACCTATTGGACCGCTACACCTGGCATTTCTTCCCCACGCCAGCCTCTCTTCCCTCCCTGCACACATTCGTAACCATATACTATACAGAGATCCCCTGAGGGCCTGGGCAAAGTTGTGTCGATTATGGGGGGTCCAGAGATCAGTTAGTAGAAATCTACCTATACAGGGCAACCTACAACTTATACCCGGGTACACCATGGAAGCATTTAAAATATGGCAGCAGCGTAAATTTACCACACTCGGTCAGTTTATCAACCCATTAACTATGGACATGGTCACATTCCAGGAATTGCAAAATCTATTTAATCTTCCTAACTCAAACAGATTCACATATTTTCAGAGTAGACACTATATAAACAAACTTAAAGCAGAAGGCCTCCTAATCAAAGAACCTACTAGCATCGATAGGCTGTGCATGCTAGGGAAACAGGGCTCCCATAAAATCACGCACATATATAACCCCATCTCCCCTGGGATGTAAACCTACTTAGTGATAGTCTGGAAAAGGCACAGGCAACTGCGTTGTCGGCAAACTTAAGAGAGACCCATGTGAAACTCCTACACCAGCGTATATCACTCCTAGACTTTGATCCAAATGGGTACCTGGAGCCATTGATATATGCACTAAGTGTGGCTATGTTACACCAAATTGGAAACACTTGTTTTGGGATTGTCCCAAACTGCAAAGATTCTGGCACAAGATTGCCTACTGGTTATCTTTGATCACTAAGGAAGAGATACGCTTCTCAGCCCAACACGTTGTCCTTCTAATCCCGACAGATAAAGTATTTAAACATGGCGCTTTTATATCAACAGTGATAATGTTAGCAAAGCAACAGATCCTAGCAGGCTGGGCGAATCATAACTCTCCACCATTCCAAAAATTAATCAGAATTGTGCATACACAGTTGTTAGTTGAACAGGCAGATTCAAAGGGGGACCCAGAAAATAGAGTCAGGAGGTTTTTTCATAAGTGGGAAGCCTATCTTTTTTATTTACCAGCCATGATCAGAGACAGAGTCATATACCCATGTAAGAATAGTCTTTTTATTTTGGAAGAAAACCTTAGAGGTAACTGGCGCCTCACTACTTCACAGCTTTGACAATGACACCCCCTGTGCTCGTTGTCTCTTTCTCCCTCCACTATTTATCTGGAGACTCGGGTCTGAGGAGGGTGAGCTGGAGGCTCCTGGGGTAAGTAGGTACTATTACTATTATTTTATTATAATTTTTTTACCTATATGTTATTTTTTATTGTTTGTTTATGTTTTTCCAAATTTTAAAAATGGATCCCGTATTTTACATGACAAATGCATTGCCCACTTTTGTGTAAATCCCGATTGTACTATTGGCACCTCATGTGATGGACATTTATTTCAATGTATACGGTCAACACAAAGTAGTTGTATTCTGGCTCTGAATTGTTGTGTATATATTGGATCTCCTTTATAAATTAAATTTTTTTGAAAAAAAAGATTAGCAACTTAACAGTTCATGATTACAAGCAATCTATGGCTCACTGGATAACAGGAACAATGCCCAGAGGGATAAAGTTGGTTTATTCAGAACATGAACATCCGTTCTTCAAAAAACAAACGGCCAGATTAGGAGTTTTGCATTATGAGGGGTGAGGTGCTAATGTGCACGTTATTGTCACCGCTCACTTACTTACAGCACTGGTATTACAGGTATTCATAAACCCGGCGTTAAAAGAAGTGAGCGTAGAGAAAAATTGTGCTCCCTACTGCACTCCAATACCAGCGCTGCTTAAGTCAGCGGTGAGCTGGTTGTACGTGCTCGTGCACGATTTCCCCATTGATGTCTATCTGAGCTGGCTGAGAAAAAGTCTAACACCTGCCAAAAAGCAGCGTAAAGCTCAGGAACGCAGCCCCATTGATTCCTATGGGGAAGCACATTTTATGTTTACACCTAACACCCTAACATGAACCCCGAGTCTAAACACCCCTAATCTTACACTTATTAACCCCTAATCTGTGGCCCCGACATCGCCGACACCTACACTATACTTATTAACCCCTAATCTGCCACTCCGAACATCGCCGCCACCTACATTATACTTATGAACCCCTGCTGCCCCCAACATCGCCGACACCTACATTATATTTATTAACCCCTAATCTGCTGCCCACAACATTGCTAACACCTACATAATGTTATTGACCCCTAATCTGGCACCCCCAATGTCGCCTCCACTATAATAAACATATTAACCCCTAAACCGCCATACTCCCGCATCTAGTTAAATATTATTGACCCCTGATCTGCCACACCTAACATCGCCGCCACCTACCTACATTTATTAACCCCTAATATGCCGCCCCCAACATCACCGCCACTATATTATATTTATTAACCCCTAAATCTAAGTCTAACCCTAACACCCCCTAAATTAAATATAATTTAAATAAATATAAATACAAATTACTATCATTATCTAAATAATTCCTATTTAAAACTAATTAATTACCTATAAAATAAACCCTAAGCTAGTTACATTGTAGCTATCTTAGGGTTTATTTTAAATTTTACAGGCAAGTTTATATTTATTTTAACTAGGTAGAATAGTTACTAAATAGTTATTAACTATTTAATAACTACCTAGTGAAAATAAATACAGTACAAATTTACCTGTAAAATAAAACCTAACCTAAGTTACACCTAATACTACACTACAATTAAATAAATTACCTGAATTAAATACAATTAACTAAATTAAATTAGCTAAATTACAAAAAAAAACCCACTAAATTACAGAAAATAAAAAAACAAACCCTAGCCTAAACTAAACTACCAATAGCCCTTAAAAGGGCCTTTTGCGGGGCATTGCCCCAAAGAAATCAGCTCTTTTACCTGTAAAAAAAATACAAACAACCCCCCTAACAGTAAAACCCATCACCCACACAACCAACCCCCCAAATAAAAGCCTAACTAAAAAAAACTAAGCTCCCCATTGCCCTGAAAGGACATTTAGCTCTATTGCGGCCCAAAGCCCTAACCTAAAAATAAAACCCACCCAATACACCCTTAAAAAATCCTAACACTAACCCCCAAAGATTCACTTACCGGGAGAAGTCTTCATCCAAGCAGCAAGATGTTCATCAACGAAGCCGGCAGAAGTGGTCCTCTACTGCGGCCCAAAGCCCTAACCTGCCCTAAGCAGAAGTCTTCATCCAGATGGCATCTTCTATCTTCATCCTTCCAACGCGGAGCGGCTCCATCTTCAAGACATCCGGCACAGAGCATCCTCTTCCAACGACGGCTTCTTGCTGAATGAAGGTACCTTTAAGTGACGTCATCCAAGATGGCGTCCCTTAGATTCCGATTGGTTGATAGTATTCTATCAGACAATCGGAATTAAGGTAGAAAAAATCCTATTGGCTGATGCAATCAGCCAATAGGATTGAACTTCAATCCTATTGGCTGATCCAATCAGCCAATAGGATTGAGCTCGCAGCCAATTGGAATCTAAGGGACCCCATCTTGGATGACGTCACTTAAAGGTACCTTCATTCAGCAAGAAGATGTCATTGGAAGAGGATGCTCTGTGCCATATGTCTTGAAGATGGAGCCGCTCCACGTTGGAAGGATGAAGATAGAAGATGCCGTCTGGATGAAGACTTCTGCTTAGGGCAGGTTAGGGCTTTGGGCCGCAATAGAGCTAAATGCCCTTTTAAGGGCAATGCCCATCCAAATGCCATTTTCAGGGCAATGGGGAGCTTAGGTTTTTTTAGTTAGGCTTTTATTTGGGGGGTTGGTTGTGTGGGTGGTGGATTTTACTGTTGGGGGGGTTGTTTTTACAGGTAAAAGAGCTGATTTTTTGGGGGCAATGCCCCACAAAAGGCCCTTTAAAGGGCTATTGGTAGTTTAGTTTAGGCTAGGGTTTTTTTTTATTTTGGGGGGGCTTTTTTATTTTGATAGGGCTATTAGATTAGGTGTAATTAGTTTAAAGATCTTGTAATTTGTTTTTTATTTTCTGTAATTTAGTGTTTTGTTTTTTGTAATTTAGCTAATTTAATTTAGTTAATTGTATTTAATTTAGGTAATTTATTTAATTGTAGTGTAGTGTTAGGTGTTAGTGTAACTAGTTAAAATAAATACAAACGGGGGGGGCGGAGCCAACCGCTGCTGGGACCAGACGTGCCTTTATGCAGCTCCTGATTATGGGAGCACTTATTTAAAATTTTCCTATATATTTGCACCCTGGAGCTATTACTTTTTGTATGCTGAAGACCTCAGATATATGCCTAATACTAACTGTGATGTTGGAACACATCCTTTCTTTGGACATGTCGGCACTAAGCATCAATAAGTGAGGGGAAGCCATGCGGTGCTACCGCCATCTTTAATTTGTGTATTCCTCTCACATTTACAAATCAGCCTGACTGGCCAGTGATCACCAGCTATACTGCTGAAAATGGAGGAGTCCTACGCTGACATAAGAGTTTGCCTGATAGAAATGGATCACCGCATGACGAGCCATTTTGACTGTCTGACTAATATCATTAGATGCGGCTCAGAACCTAATGTGGCGTCTGCAGAAATAATGGTGAAGCAGGAGGAGTCTCAATCTCATACACCGTCATTGTTGGTGCTAGCCGCCTCACAGCAGAAGGTTGCTCCAGCACTGTTAAGCCAGAATCCGGTTACCTTTTCACCTTTCATCTGGGGTGGAATGAGGGAAGCTCCATACTCAGTAGATGTTGTGGGTCTGCAGTTGCCAGATACTAGATCACTTGCGTCTATCAGCAGCCTTACTGGAGTCACTCCGTCAGCAGTAAAACCCTACACAGAGACGCTCCACATGCAAAGATGGGCCATCGTGATATCCCTCTGGAGTCCATATCTTCCGGTCCACGAAGGGCACATTTTGGCTGGCAAAGCTCTATTCCCTATAGACTGGTCGCTTGGACTATTTGAGAAGGCAAACTATTGCAATTCTTATGTGGTATGTGGCATAGGCTGAAGAGGGGAAACTACACTTCTCCCGTACATGCTTCCTGAGAAAGTGGATAAACTTTACGTATCTTTAATTGACTTTTTGGTTACTTCCCTGCCCCATGAATAGACTTATATTAATGATGCATGAAGTATGATACACAGGATGTGCTGATTTTATTTTTCAGCTTAAAAGTACGCTACTAGCTTCACTTCCTATCAGAACTTTACATTGATTAATTTTCATGTGTTAGGGTCTAATTTTTCTGTACCTGCTAGAACCACTTATGTGCTAGTCTCAAATATAGGCTCCTGCAAGGGAGCTTCCCATTGCACTTCAAGTTTGTGAATTATGTGTGTTTATGCCTTTGCTCAGGGTAGTATTACTATCTATATATGTCAAGGGGAAATGGTGCTAGTGACAAACTACTTATATTGCTATATTGACTAGTTGCATAAAGGGTCTTATACATAACTTGCTACCTGTTGTGCACAGGTCTGTATATCTACATGTGTACATTTGGACAGTAATTCCATGTTAAAGTCTGATGACCATATTAGTAATCTAATTTGCTATATTGCATGCTTGTGATGTTATTTAGACATATATATATAAATATTACCATTATAGGATAGGTACAGTATTTCCAGTTAACCTAGAGACAGAAGATAGCTTAGCTATCTAAATACTAATTCTACATCTGTATGTTTAATACTGTTTGCTTCTCACACCATGTGCTCTCTTTGCTTAGTCCTCAAATAACATACCTGTTTATTATGATCTAATTATATGTGGACTAGTCAGTTTGATTAATGTACAGGCCGTGTATCACCTAGCCCATATGTCTATTGATAGCAGTTAATATATATGATACACACTTTTGCATTGTATTTTGGCCGTGCTAGTTTTGATAGCTGGTCCTGAGACTATTTATTCATAATACCTGCGTAGAAATTGTTAAGCATAGCAGGTGTTTGATCCGGATAGGAATATTTGATTCATAGATACTGTGCCCCTGCAGATTTGTCTATTCAAATATATAGTTGGTAAAAGTTCTGTTTAACAATGTTTTCTCTCTTCCTCTACATCTGAGTCTATTGAAGCTGATTAATATTCATGAGTTGTGTGGTTTATACTACCATGTTAATCTTATAATATGGTCCTTCCACCCCATAGGTCTCAGTTTAGCCCTAAATAACAAGCAATGACTGAGGCAGCTGAACATATATTATTTTACCAATCATATTATATACTGTTTTATGTCCCCTGGCTAGGTGCACAGCTTTAGCAGGGCTTTACAATTTTACAATTGCACATAAAGGGGAAAAGAGAGGAAAAAAGAGAAGGGGAAAGAAGGATAAAAAAAAAAGGGCAGAAGGGAAGAAAAAAGGTAAAAAAAGAAAAATAGAGATAACTCATTAAGACAGCCTGTAATTGTACTTATCTCTGATGCCTTACTTTCATAACCTTTGATTCGAAACTTCAGAGACTGGATAAAGAACTCCACCGTTTATACAGGCCTCCATTATGATGCAAATAGTAGAGGCCATGCAGGCTAATTTAAAAGTTCATAGTTGTTTATAGGCTGAGTTAATCTCATACCCTGTTTGATTTTGCAGAGTTGTATTGTTTGTAATATGTATATCAATACTCCTTTTTTTTCTTTTTATTAACCCTCCTGTAATCCTAATAGTGTTCACTTAACATTTGATCTGATTGGTTTTTCATATAGGAGGAACTACACCTGGACTCTCCTTAACTTAATAGGTTTACAACTGTTAGAAAGCAATGCAGCCTGCATATATGTAGAGGCCCTGTATAGAGATACATGGTGTATTGTAAGCAACCCCCATGACTCACTTGTTTAAGCATAAATATGCTTTATATACCTTTAATGGCTTAATATATGCTCTCTGATAGCTCTTGCATTATATATAGTATAACCACGCTGCCCTAAGACACACTTCTGTTGTGATTAGGTGAGAAATATCTAATCCCTGCAATGTAATACAACTACCCCTATTCTTCTTTAATACTACTTATTTAAGCAGTCCAACCCTTATGTTTGCTATGTCAGTAAGTATACTTAACTGCTCTCAAGTGTCTGATTAATACTAATAGCTTGGTCCTATTGTGTACATCTCCCACAGGAATATGGTTTTGCTTCCTTGCTATTAAGTACACGTTATGTATTTGTTATCTTTGGTCCCATGACTGTTTATGGGGTTATTATATAACCTAATATTAGTTAGGTCTTATTTAGTTTATGTTGTTTTCATAACTGACATTTCACCTACTTAAGTATATGGAACAGAAGAGCACTACTACATATATATTTAATTATTTTTCCCTTACTCTTATGTTTTTCTGGGTTGGACACCACTAGACATAGGGGCAGGTTTAATCTATTGTTAATAATAACTGTTAATACCATACTATATAATTCTAACTTAACTTTGACGGCTAGAGCCGTTTTTTCTCTTTTCATATTGTTAATGCTTTAGTAAAGACAATACCTCCCATGCCTCCCATATAATAGATTCTTCCGACCTTAAAACATATTCCTCACTATTATATTCAGCCAGGCTATGCACCTGAATCTCTTTATACCCCTTAGAATTGCAAAAGGGATAAATTGAACATACTTCAATCAATCTCCCTTACATTCACATGCCCTAGTTTTCATATTTTAGAGATGTTATCCAGGAGTATACTCAAAAGCCCTGAGATTCTATTCCATTCCATTTCACGTCGCCCTGTAGTTTATATCTTTAAGACAAATTATCTTGCTCCGCCCCCCCCTCCCCTTCCCTTCTCCCCTCTCCCCCCCATTATGAGCGGCTCTTGCCCGCTGCATCCCTCACCCCCCTATATACACAGGCCTACGGGAGGCCTGATAAATGCCAGCTCCCTTTCTCTCACTATTTTCAGTGTATAGAATACCCCTTATTTGAGAGTAGGGACCATTAGTTACCTGTATTATAAAACTGAGACTCCATTTCTATATGCCCCAGTCACACATGTTTTGATTTCACTGTGCGCATTCTGTATTTAAGGTCATAAAGTCGGTGCTATAACTTATGTCAAATGTTATCTCTCTGATTTCAACCTAGATATCTCCATATTATTGACTCCTATTATTATATAAATATTGACACTCTATTGTCTAGATAATATCTTAACAAATCCTATATTAGCACACCAATGTCTTAATCCTTATGTACCTTTCATATGTGATCTGTATCAGCTATTTTTCTTTTTGTATTTGTCTTGTGCTGGGACACACTCCCTTTTTTGTTATTTCTATCTATTGTCTCAATAAAAAATTATTTCAAAAAAAAAAAAAAAATAAATAAATAAATAAATAAATACAAACTTGCCTGTAAAAATAAAAATAAACCCTAAGATAGACACAATGTAACTATTAGTTATATTGTAGCTAGCTAAGGGTTTATTTTATAGGTAAGTATTTAGTTTTAAATAGGAATTATTTAGTTATTAATAGTAGGTTTGATTTAGATTTATTTTAATTATATTTAAGATAGGGGTTGTTAGGGTTAGACTTAGATTTAGGGGTTAATAACAGAGGCGTAACTAGAAACCACAGGGCCCAGGTGCAAGAATCTAAGAAGAGAATCTCGAATCTTGACGGGGTAGGGTGTACCGCTCACTTTTTGGCCTCTCAGAACAAGCCCGTAATACCGGCGCTAACGCTGATTTTTTACTCATAATGCAAGACTCGTAATCTAGCTGAAAGATTGGTAATACATTTTGATAGAGACTATACACATAAAAATGTATGAGCATCTCATGCCTTTAAGCATTAGCTTTTACATAATCATTTTAAGCTAACTATAGAATACTATAAGTAAAGAAAATGCAAAATTAAAAAAAAAATTGATGTTTTAATTTAATCAATCTAATTTATTGTATGGTATACTATGTCTGACACTATAATATACATAGCAATCAAATTAGAAATATTTCTTTATTTGTTCATTTTAATGTGCTTAAATATTTGACCTAGTAAAAACATTTATTAAAAATAAAATTCATAGGCATTGCCATTTAGAAGATAGATTTCATAAAGAATACTAAAATACTAGGTAATGAAGGAAGTATTATACAGGTTGCAAGTTGAGGATATCAGTCTGACTTTTGACTGCATATTACGTGAACCTGTGACACTTGCCAGCATACGCTCTGCATTAAACTGTGTCATTATGGACACAATGTTTCAAAGATGACCACCAAGCCGAAAGTAAATGCCTTCCACAAAGTCCTTGCAGAAAAATCTAACGGATAAAGAAACAAACCTTGAATATCAATACAAACTAAAAAATATATATTTCTTTATTGTGTTTTAAACAATAAAATACTTAAAAGTACAAACCTACCTCATTTTATAACGCTTCCCTTTATTGTGCTTTGCAGATATTGCATTTTTTTTACAAATTGAAGGTTTGTGGCAAACCTGCATCAAACAAGTCTATCAGCACCATTTTCCAACATATATACACACTCTCTGAACTCTCATAATATATGATGGTTGGCATTTTTTAGCAATAAAGAATTTCATAATTAAGAACAGTATGAACATTGTTTTTTTATACATAATGCTATTGCACACTTATTAGACTACAGTATAGTGGAAATATAACTTTTATATGTGTGACTCGCTTTATTGCAATATTCGGTTTATTTCGGTGGTCTGGAACCAAACACGCAATATCTCAGAGGTATGCCTGTGCTTTTTTAAATTTAGTAGAAAAACATAATTTATGTAAGAACTTACCTGATAAATTAATTTCTTTCATATTGGCAAGAGTCCATGAGCTAGTGACGTATGGGATATACAATCCTACCAGGAGGGGCAAAGTTTCCCAAACCTCAAAATGCCTATAAATACACCCTTCACCACACCCACAATTCAGTTTAACGAATATCCAAGTAGTGGCGTAATAAAGAAAGGAGTAAAAAGCATCAACAAAGGAATTTGGAAATAATTGTGCTTTATACAAAAAATCATAACCACCATAAAAAGGGTGGGCCTCATGGACTCTTGCCAATATGAAAGAAGTTAATTTATCAGGTAAGCTCTTACATAAATTATGTTTTCTTTCATGTAATTGGCAAGAGTCCATGAGCTAGTGACGTATGGGATAGCAATACCAAAGATGTGGAACTCCACAGAAGAGTCACTAGAGAGGGAGGGATAAAATAATAACAGCTATTTTCCGCTGAAAAAAAAATCCACAACCCAAATTATAAGTTTAATTTTCATAATGAAAATAAAAAACGTAAACATAAGCAAAGGAATCCAACTGAAACAGCTGCCTGAAAAACTTTTCTAGCAAAAACTGCTTCCGAAGAAGCAAATACATCAAAACGGTAGAATTTAGTAATTGTATGCAAAGAAGACCAAGTTGCTGCTTTGCAAATCTGATCAACTGAAGCTTCATTCTTAAAAGCGCATGAAGTGGAGACTGATCTAGTAGAATGAGCTGTAATTCTCTGAGGCGGGGCCTGACCCGACTCCAAATAAGCATGATTAATCAAAAGCTTTAACCAAGATTCCAAGGAAATGGCAGAAGCCGTCTGACCTTTCCTAGAACCAGAAAAGATAACAAATAGACTAGAAGTCTTCCTGAAATCTTTAGTAGCTTCAACATAATATTTCAAAGCTCTTACCACATCCAAAGAATGTAAGGATCTCTCCAAAGAATTCTTAGGATTAGGATACAAAGAAGGGACAACAATTTCTCTATTAATGTTGTTAGAATTCACAACCTTAGGTAGAAATTTAAATGAAGTCCGCAAAACTGCCTTATCCTGATGGAAAATCAGAAAAGGAGATTCACAAGAAAGAGCAGATAATTCGGAAACTCTTCTAGCAGAAGAGATGGCCAAAAGGAACAACACTTTCCAAGAAAGTAGTTTAATGTCCACAGAATGCATAGGCTCAAACGGAGACTGTAAAACCTTCAAAACCAAATTAAGACTCCAAGGAGGAGATTGATTTAATGACAGGCTTGATATGGACCAAAGCCTGTACAAAACAGTGAATATCAGGAAGCTTAGTAATCTTTCTGGGAAATAAGCAGAGACTTGTCCCCTCAAGAAACTTAGGCCTAGATTTAGAGTTCGGCGGTAGCCGTCAAAACCAGCGTTAGAGGCTCCTAACGCTGGTTTTGGGCGCCCGCTGGTATTTGGAGTCAGTGATTAAAGGGTCTAACGCTCACTTTTCAGCCGCGACTTTTCCATACCGCAGATCCCCCTACACCATTTGCGTAGCCTGTCTTTTCAATGGGATCTTTCTAACGCCGGTATTTAGAGTCGTTTCTGAAGTGAGCGTTAGAGCTCTAACGACAAGATTCCAGCCGCCTGAAAATAGCAGGAGTTAAGAGCTTTCTGGCTAACGCCGGTTTATAAGGCTCTTAACTACTGTACCCTAAAGTACACTAACACCCATAAACTACCTATGTACCCCTAAACCGAGGTCCCCCCACACCGCCGCCACTCGATTAAAATTTTTAACCCCTAATCTGCCGACCGCCACCTACGTTATATTTATGTACCCCTAATCTGCTGCCCCTAACCCCGCCGACCCCTGTATTATATTTATTCACCCCTAACCTGCCCCCCACAACGTCGCCGCCAGCTACTTACAATAATTAACCCCTAATCTTCCGACCGCAAATCGCCGCCACCTACGTTATCCCTATGTACCCCTAATCTGCTGCCCCTAACACCGCCGACCCCTATATTATATTTATTAACCCCTAATCTGCCCCCCTCAACGTCGCCGACACCTGCCTACACTTATTAACCCCTAATCTGCCGAGCGGACCTGAGCGCTACTATAATAAAGTTATTAACCCCTAATCCGCCTCACTAACCCTATAATAAATAGTATTAACCCCTAATCTGCCCTCCCTAACATCGCCAACACCTACCTTCAATTATTAACCCCTAAACTTCCGATCGGAGCTCACCGCTATTCTAATAAATGGATTAACCCCTAAAGCTAAGTCTAACCCTAACACTAACACCCCCCTAAGTTAAATATAATTTTTATCTAACGAAATAAATTAACTCTTATTAAATAACTTATTCCTATTTAAAGCTAAATACTTACCTGTAAAATAAATCCTAATATAGCTACAATATAAATTATAATTATATTATAGCTATTTTAGGATTAATATTTATTTTACAGGCAACTTTGTAATTATTTTAACCAGGTACAATAGCTATTAAATAGTTAAGAACTATTTAATAGTTACCTAGTTAAAATAATAACAAATTTACCTGTAAAATAAATCCTAACCTAAGTTATAATTAAACCTAACACTACCCTATCAATAAAATAATTAAATAAACTACCTACAATTACCTACAATTAACCTAACACTACACTATCAATAAATTAATTAAACACAATTGCTACAAATAAATACAATTAAATAAACTAGCTAAAGTACAAAAAATAAAAAAGAACTAAGTTACAGAAAATAAAAAAATATTTACAAACATAAGAAAAATATTACAACAATTTTAAACTAATTACACCTACTCTAAGCCCCCTAATAAAATAACAAAGCCCCCCAAAATAAAAAATTCCCTACCCTATTCTAAATTAAAAAGGTTACAAGCTCTTTTACCTTACCAGCCCTGAACAGGGCCCTTTGCGGGGCATGCCCCAAGAATTTCAGCTCTTTTGCCTGTAAAAGAATAAATACAATACCCCCCCCCCCCCCAACATTACAACCCACCACCCACATACCCCTAATCTAACCCAAACCCCCCTTAAATAAACCTAACACTAAGCCCCTGAAGATCTTCCTACCTTGTCTTCACCATCCAGGTATCACCGATCCGTCCTGGCTCCAAGATCTTCATCCAACCCAAGCGGGGGTTGGCGATCCATAATCCGGTGCTCCAAAGTCTTCCTCCTATCCGGCAAGAAGAGGACATCCGGACCGGCAAACATCTTCTCCAAGCGGCATCTTCGATCTTCTTCCATCCGGTGCGGAGCGGGTCCATCTTGAAGCAGGCGACGCGGATCCATCCTCTTCTTCCGATGTCTCCCGACTAATGACGGTTCCTTTAAGGGACGTCATCCAAGATGGCGTCCCTCGAATTCCGATTGGCTGATAGGATTCTATCAGCCAATCGGAATTAAGGTAGGAATTTTCTGATTGGCTGATGGAATCAGCCAATCAGAATCAAGTTCAATCTGATTGGCTGATCCAATCAGCCAATCAGATTGAGCTCGCATTCTATTGGCTGTTCCGATCAGCCAATAGAATGCGAGCTCAATCTGATTGGCTGATGGGATCGGCCAATCGGATTGAACTTGATTCTGATTGGCTGATTCCATCAGCCAATCAGAAAATTCCTACCTTAATTCCGATTGGCTGATAGAATCCTATCAGCCAATCGGAATTCGAGGGACGCCATCTTGGATGACGTCCCTTAAAGGAACCGTCATTAGTCGGGAGACATCGGAAGAAGAGGATGGATCCGCGTCGCCTGCTTCAAGATGGACCCGCTCCGCACCGGATGGAAGAAGATCGAAAATGCCGCTTGGAGAAGATGTTTGCCGGTCCGGATGTCCTCTTCTTGCCGGATAGGAGGAAGACTTTGGAGCACCGGATTATGGATCGCCAACCCCCGCTTGGGTTGGATGAAGATCTTGGAGCCAGGACGGATCGGTGATACCTGGATGGTGAAGACAAGGTAGGAAGATCTTCAGGGGCTTAGTGTTAGGTTTATTTAAGGGGGGTTTGGGTTAGATTAGGGGTATGTGGGTGGTGGGTTGTAATGTTGGGGGGGGGGGGGTATTGTATTTATTCTTTTACAGGCAAAAGAGCTGAAATTCTTGGGGCATGCCCCGCAAAGGGCCCTGTTCAGGGCTGGTAAGGTAAAAGAGCTTGTAACCTTTTTAATTTAGAATAGGGTAGGGAATTTTTTATTTTGGGGGGCTTTGTTATTTTATTAGGGGGCTTAGAGTAGGTGTAATTAGTTTAAAATTGTTGTAATATTTTTCTTATGTTTGTAAATATTTTTTTATTTTCTGTAACTTAGTTCTTTTTTATTTTTTGTACTTTAGCTAGTTTATTTAATTGTATTTATTTGTAGGAATTGTGTTTAATTAATTTATTGATAGTGTAGTGTTAGGTTAATTGTAGGTAATTGTAGGTAGTTTATTTAATTATTTTATTGATAGGGTAGTGTTAGGTTTAATTATAACTTAGGTTAGGATTTATTTTACAGGTAAATTTGTTATTATTTTAACTAGGTAACTATTAAATAGTTCTTAACTATTTAATAGCTATTGTACCTGGTTAAAATAATTACAAAGTTGCCTGTAAAATAAATATTAATCCTAAAATAGCTATAATATAATTATAATTTATATTGTAGCTATATTAGGGTTTATTTTACAGGTAAGTATTTAGCTTTAAATAGGAATAAGTTATTTAATAAGAGTTAATTTATTTCGTTAGATAAAAATTATATTTAACTTAGGGGGGTGTTAGTGTTAGGGTTAGACTTAGCTTTAGGGGTTAATCCATTTATTAGAATAGCGGTGAGCTCCGCTCGGAAGTTTAGGGGTTAATAATTGAAGGTAGGTGTCGGCGATGTTAGGGAGGGCAGATTAGGGGTTAATACTATTTATGATAGGGTTAGTGAGGCGGATTAGGGGTTAATAACTTTATTATAGTAGCGCTCAGGTCCGCTCGGCAGATTAGGGGTTAATAAGTGTAGGTAGGTGTCGGCGACGTTGTGGGGGGCAGATTAGGGGTTAATAAATATAACATAGGGGTCGGCGATGTTAGGGCAGCAGATTAGGGGTACATAGGGATAACGTAGGTGGCGGCGTTTTACGGAGCGGCAGATTAGGGGTTAAAAGTGTAATGCAGGGGTCAGCGATAGCATGGGCGGCAGATTAGGGGTTAATAAGTGTAAGGCTAGGGGTGTTTAGACTCGGGGTACATGTTAGAGTGTTAGGTGCAGACGTAGGAAGTGTTTCCCCATAGGAAACAATGGGGCTGCGTTAGGAGCTGAACGCTGCTTTTTTGCAGGTGTTAGGTTTTTTTTCAGCTCAAACAGCCCCATTGTTTCCTATGGGAGAATCGTGCACGAGCACGTTTTTGATGCCGGCCGCGTCCGTAAGCAGCTCTGGTATCGAGAGTTGCATTTGCGGTAAAAATGCTCTACGCTCCTTTTTTGGAGCCTAACGCAGCATTTGTTTGAACTCTCGATACCAGAGTTAAATTTATGGTGCGGCCAGAAAAAAGCCCGCGGAGCGTTAACAGCCCTTTTACCGCCGAACTCCAAATCTAGGCCTTAGAGACAAACCCTTATCCAAACCATCCTTAAGAAACTGTAAAATTCTAGGAATTCTAAAAGAATGCCAGGAGAATTTATGAGAAGAACACCATGAAATATGTCATCCAAACTCGATAATAAATCTTTCTAGAAACAGATTTATGAGCCTGTAACATAGTATTAATCACAGAGTCAGAGAAACCTCTATGACTAAGCACTAGGCGTTCAATTTCCATACCTTCAAATTTAATGATTTGAGATCCTGATGGAAAAACGGACCTTGAGACAGAAGGTCTGGCCTTAATGGAAGTGGACAAGGTTGGCAACTGGACATCCGAACAAGATCCACATACCAACACCTGTGAGGCCATGCTGGAGCTACCAGCAACACAAACGATTGTTCCAAGATGATCTTGGTAATCACTCTTGGAAGAAGAATCAAAGGCGGGAAGATATAAGCAGGTTGGTAACACCAAGGAACTGCTAACGCATCCACTGTTTCCACCTGAGGATCCCTGGACCTGGACAGGTACCTGGGTAGTTTCTTGTTTAGATGAGAAGCCATCAGATCTATTTCTGGAAGACCCCACATCTGAACAATCTGAGAAAACACATCTGGATGGAGCAACCACTCCCCCAGATGTAAAGTCTGACAGCTGAGATAATCCACTTCCCAATTGTCTATACCTGGGATATGAACCACAGAAATTAGACAGGAGCTTGATACCGCCCAAGCAAGTATCTGAGATACTTCTTTCATAGCTTGGGGACTGTGAGTCCCACCCTGATGATTGACATATGCCACAGTTGTGATATTGTCTGTCTGAAAACAAATGAACGGTTCTCTCTTCAACAGAGGCCAAACCTGAAGAGCCCTGAAAATAGCATGGAGTTCTTAAATATTGATTGGTAACCTCGCCTCTTGAGGTTTCCAAACCCCTTGTGCTGTCAGAGATACCCAGACAGATCCCAACCTGAAAGACTTGCATCTGTTGTGATCACAGTCCAGGTTGGACAAACAAAAGAGGCCCCTTGAACTATACAATGGTGATCTAACCACCAAGTCAGAGAGAATTGAACATTGGGATTTAAGGATATTAATTGTGATATCTTCGTATAATCCCTGCACCATTGGCTCAGCATACAAGCTAGAGAAGTCTCATATGAAAACGAGCAAAGGGGATTGTGTCCAATGCTGCAGTCATGAAACCTAAAACTTCCATGCACATAGCTACTAAAGGGAATGATCGAGACTGAAGTTTTTGACAGGCTGAAACCAATTTCATTTGTCTCTTGTCTGTTAGAGACAGAGTCATGGACACTGAATCTATCTGGAAACCTAAAAAGGTGACCCTTGTCTGAGGAATCAAGAAACTTTTTGGTAAATTGATCCTCCAACCATGTCTTTGAAGAAACAACACTAGTTGATTTGTGTGAGATTCTTCAGAATGTAAAGACTGAGTTAGTACCAAGATATCATCCAAATAAGGACACACCGCAATACCCCGTTCTCAGATTACAGAGAGTAGGGCACCGAGAACCTTTGAAAAAATTCTTGGAGCTGTCGCTAGGCCAAATGGAAGAACGACAAATTGGTAATGCTTGTCTAGAAAAGAGAATCTCAGAAACTGATAATGATCTGGATGAATCAGAATATGAAGATGTGCATCCTGTAAAACTATTGTGGACATAAAATGCTCTTGCTGAACAAAAGGCAGAATAGTCCTTATAGTCACCATTTTGAAAGTTGGCACTCTTACATAACGATTTAAAATTTTCAGATCCAGAACTGGCCTGAATAAATTTTCTTTCTTTGGAACAATGAATAGATTTGAATAAAACCCCAGACCCTGTTCCTGAAACGGAACTGATATAATTACCCCTGAAAACTCCAGGTCTGAAATAAACCTCAGAAAAGCCTGAGCCTTTACTGGATTTGCTGGGATGCGTGAGAGAAAAAATCTTCTCACAGGAGGTCTTACTCTGAATCCTATTCGGTACCCTTAAAAGACAATACTCTGAATCCATTGATTTTGGACAGAATCTGCCCAAATGTTTTTGAAGAATCTTAATTTGCCCCCCCCCACTAGCTAAGCTTGAATGAGGGCCGCACCTTCATGCAGACTTGGGGGCCGGCTTTGGGTTCTTAAATGGTCTGGATTTATTCCAACTTGAAGAAGGTTTCCAATTGGAACCAGATTCTTTGGGGGAAGGATTAGGTTTCTGTTCCTTATTTTGTCGAAAGGAACGAAAACGGTTAGAAGCTTTAGATTTACCCTTCGGTCTTTTATCCTGAGGCAAAAAAACTCCCTTCCCCCCAGTGACAGTTGAAATAATCGAATCCAACTGAGAACCAAATAACTTATTACCTTTGAAAGAAAGAGATAGTAATCTAGACATAGATACCATGTCAGCATTCCAATATTTGAGCTACAAAGCTCTTCTAGCTAAAATAGCTAAAGACATAGATTTAACATCAGTTTTGATGATATCAAAAATAGCATCACAGATAAAATAATTAGCATGTTGACGCAAGCGAACAATGCTAGACAAATCAGGATCCATTTCCTGTTGCGCTAGACTTTACAACAAAAAGGTTGATGCAGCTGCAACGTCAGCCATAGAAATGACAGGCCTGAGAAGATAGCCAGAATATAAATAAGCTTTCCTTAGATAAGATTCAAGTTTCCTATCTAATGGGTCTTTAAAAGAAGTACTATCTTCCATAGGAATAGTAGTACGTTTAGCAAGAGTAGAAATAGCCCCATCAACTTTGGGGATCTTTTCCCAAAACTCCAATCTAACTGCTGCCAAAGGATATGATTTTTTAAACCTTGAAGAAGGAATAAAAGAAGTACCAGGCCTATTCCATTCCTTATAAATTATATCAGAAATAGCATCAGGAACTGGAAAAACCACTGGAGTAACCACAGGAGGTTTATAAACAGAATTTAAACATTTACTAGTTTTAATATCAAGAGGACTAGTTTCCTCAATATCCAATGTAATCAACACCTCTTTTAACAAGGAACGAATATACTCCATTTTAAATAAAGAAGTAGATTTGTCAGTGTCAATATCTGAGGAAGGATCTTCTGAATCAGATAGATCCTCATCAGAGGAGGATAATTCAGTATGTTGTCGGTCATTTGAAATTTCATCAACTTTATGAGAAGTTTTAAAAGACCTGTTACATTTATTAGAAGGCGGGATGGCAGACAAAGCCTTCTGAATTGCATCAGCAATAAAATATTTTATATTCACAGGTGTTATATTCACAGGTATATCATGTACATTAGATGTTGAAGGAACAACAGGCATTGTACTATTACTGATGGACACATTCTCTGCATGCAAAAGCTTATCATGACACCTATTACATACCACAGCTGGAGATATAATGTCCACAACAAATGCACTTAGCTTTGGTAGAACTGTTATCAGTCAGCAGGGTTCCGACAGTGATTTCTGAGACAGGATCAGATTGAGACATCTTGCAAATGTAAGAGAAAAAACAAACATATAAAGAAAAATGATCAATTTCCTTATATGGCAGTTTCAGGAATGGGGAAAAAATGCAATGCAAAATGCTGAGAAGCACATATAAACGTAGAAATCTTAGCACAAACTTACTTCACCATCTCCACAGGAGGCAAAGTTTGCAAAACTGAATTGTGGGTGTGATGAGGGGTGTATTTATAGGCATTTTGAGGTTTGGTAAACTTTGCCCCACCTGGTAGGATTGTGTATCCCAAATGTCACTAGCTCATAGACTCTTGCCAATTACATGAAAGAAAGGTCATTTTAGATTGATAAAAAATAAACATTTAAAATCATATTTAAGAGTACGTAATGTACGCTGTACAAAACATAATGGAAGTAAGCATATGAGTTGAAAGTAAACTGTTTTCGCTCTCGCAGTAGCCCGACTAGTGCAAAAATCTGAAGTTAGACTATTTACATGCACGTTCACGTATTTCCCCATAGTAGTCAATGGAGAAAAGAAAGTGAAAAAAAAACAAAACACTCTCACACAGTCATGATTGCATATTCTCATTTGAGCTAACCCGACATAATAATATTAATATTTCACATTCCAATGTTCTGCATAAAACAGAATATGTTCTAGTTATTCATATATACATATTTCTATATATATATGATGGTATTTTGGTACACTATATATCCATACCTGTATATATATATATATATATATATATATATATATATGTACATGATATACATGATTATATATAGGTATAGATATAAACAGATATATAGGAATATATATTTATAAATACTTAGAACATATTTTGCTATGCACAGAACATTGAAATGTGAAATATTTATAGTAGCTACATAGTTAAAACTTTAATTAAATATGAATATCGTATAAATATGTTTTTACATGTTTTCATCTACTTAATGGCAAAGGGCTCCAATGCACATATATACAGTATATATATAAATATATATATATATGTGTTTATATGTGTATATGTCTGTAAATACATATATACACATATAAATACATAAATTCATATGAACATATATATATATATATATATATATATATATATATATATACAATATTGAATTATGGGAAGAGACCTATAATCTTTCTATATCATATTGAAAACACCCCTAAAGTTAGTTGCACCCAGGTGGTAAATCGCCATAGAACAGGCTAACAATAGTATTGAGCCAGTTGTTCATTCCTGTGAGTGTGCTTCTCTCTGTGTGTGTGTGTATGTATATATTGAAAGAAAGATATGGATAAAACAGATAATCTTCTTTATATCCAAAAGTAATGGAATTCAGCACTCTTTTTATTTGAAAAAATAGGGCTTTTTATTTTGTGATTTAAATATCAAACAACAACCTGTTTGCAAGATATCCTCCTGACAGAGGTTACTACAAACCCATCACAACATAAAAGTCTGAATATTCAACATTTGATACATAATCATCATAACATCCTAAAATAATCTAAACTGCTAACAAACCTAATGCCCTTAAAAAGTGTATGCATATTAACACTGAACAATCTACATTGTTGCAAGCAATATTAACATACTGTCACTTTATAATGGAAATCTGCCCTTTTCATCAAAGGCAGTCCCATGAAAATAAAGAGGTGCACCTCATTATATATATATATATATATATATATATATATATATATATATATATATATATATATATATATATATATAAAGTTTTTTGCTTTCCTTAAAGTGACAGTATGCTTGTATTGCTTGCAACAAAGTAGATTGTTTAGTATCAATATGCATACACTTTTTAAGGGCATTAGGATTGTTAGCAGTTTAGATTATTTTAGGATGTTATGGTACGATGATAATGTATCAAATGTTGAATATTCGGAACATTTATGTTGTGATGGGTTTGTAGTAACCTCTGTCAGGAGGATATCTTGCAAACAGGTGGATGTTTGATATTTAAAACACAAACGCCTAGATTTAGAGTTTGGCGTTAGCCGTCAAAAGCAGCGTTAAGGGGTCCTAACGCTGCTTTTTACCGCCCGCTGGTATTTAGAGTCAGCCAGGAAAGGGTCTACCGCTCACTTTGTTTCCGCGACTCGAGGCTACCGCAGATCCCCTTACGTCAATTGCGTATCCTATCTTTTCAATGGGATTTGCCTAACGCTGGTATTTCGAGTCTTGGAAGAAGTGAGCGGTAGAGCCTCTACTGGCAAGACTTCTACCATCAAAAAAAGTCAGTAGTTAAGAGCTTTATGGGCTAACGTGGGAACATAAAGCTCTTAACTACTGTGCTATAAAATACACTAACACCCATAAACTAAATATGAACCCCTAAACCAAGGCCCCCCCACATCGCAATCAGCCAATAGAATGCGAAGTCAATCCGATTGGCTGATTGGATCAGTTAATTGGATTGAACTTCAATCTGATTGGCTGATTGAATCAGCCAATCAGATTTTTCTTACCTTAATTCCGATTGGTTGATAGAATCCTATCAGCCAATCAGAATTCGAGGGATACCATCTTGGATAACGTCCCTTAAAGGAACCGTCATTGGTCATTAGTCCGTCAGTTGAAGAGGATGGCTCCGCGTCGGCTGGCTGTAAGATGGCTCCGCTCCGGATGGATGAAGATAGAAGACCCCGCTTGGATGAAGACTTCTACCGGATGGAGGACCTCTTCTTGCCCCGCTTGGATGAAGACTTCTCCCGGATGGAGGACATCTTCTTGCTCCGCTTGGATGAAGAATTCGGCTCGGCTGAGTGAAGACGACTCAAGGTAGGGAGATCTTCAGGGGGTTAGTGTTAGGTTTATTTAAGGGGGTTTGGGTGGGTTAGAGTAGGGGTATGTGGGTGGTGGGTTTTAATGTTGGGGGGTATTGTATTTTTATTTACAGGTAAAAGAGCTGATTACTTTGGGGCAATGCCCCGCAAAAGGCCCTTTTAAGGGCTGATAAAAGAGCTGATTACTTTTTAATTTAGAATAGGGTAGGGCATTTTATTATTTTGGGGGGCTTTTTTATTTTATTAGGAGGCTTAGATTAGGTGTATTTGTAACTTAGGTTAGGATTTATTTTACAGGTAATTTTGAAATTATTTTAACTAGGTAGCTATTAAATAGTTAATAACTATTTAATAGCTAGTGTACCTAGTTAAAATAAATACAAAGTTGCCTGTAAAATAAATATAAATCCTAAAATAGCTACAATGTAACTATTAGTTATATTGTAGTTATATTAGGGTTTATTTTATAGGTAAGTATTTATTTTTAAATAGGAATAATTTATTTAATTATAGTAAATCTAGTTTGTTTAATTTAAATTATATTTAAATTAGGGAGGTGTTAGGGTTAGGGTTAGACTTAGGTTTAGGGGTTAATAACTTTATTATGGTAGCGGCGACGTTGGGGGCGGCAGATTAGGGGTTAATATTTGTAGGTAGGTGGTGGCGATGTTGGGGGGGCAGATTAGGGGGTAATAAATATAATATAGGTGTTGGCGATGTTAGGGGCAGTAGATTAGGGGTTCATAGCTATAATGTAGGTTGCGGCGGTATCCGGAGCGGCAGATTAGGGGTTAATAATATAATGTAGGTGTCAGCGATAGCGGGGACGGCAGATTAGGGGTTAATAAATGTAAGATTAGGGGTGTTTAGACTTGGGGTTCATGTTAGGGTGTTAGGTGTAGACTTAGAGAATGTTTCCACATTGGAAACAATGGGGCTGCGTTAGGAGCTGAACTTTGCTTTTTTGCAGGTGTTAGGTTTTTTTTCAGCCAGCTCAGCCCCATTGTTTCCTATGGGGATATCGTGCACGAGCATGTTTTTCCAGCTTACTGTTACCGTAGGCAACGCTGGTATTGAGGTTTGAAGTGGATCTAAATTAAGCTCTACGCTCCCTTTTCTGAGGCTAACGCAGCCATTCAGACAACTCTAAATACCAGCGTTGTCTTAAGGGTGCGCTGGAAACAAAAGCAGCGTTAGCACCGCAGGTCTTTACCGACAAAACTCTAAATCTAGGCGATAATAAAAAGCCCTATTTTTTCAAATAAAAAGAGTGCATAATTCCCTTACTTTTAGATATAAAGATTATCTGTTTTATCCATATCTTTCTTTCAAGGTCTTATTCATTTATATATATACATATACATTTTAGACATGTATATGTATGTATTTCAGTGTTAAAGCCCTTTGCCTAACTTTTTTTTCCTAACACCTGAGATCTTATATGTTTGAGTCTTTATAAGTGTACTTTGTAATGTAAGTGTACTTTTTAATGTATTTTTGATTTTTTTGTGTGCAACTTTTATGTTTCGTGAAACATTTAACCAGAGCTCTGAAGTCGTGGTAATTATTCTATCATAAATCTCAATTGCGCTCAAGTGATCGCATTTATTTTCAACTCGTAATACAAGAGCAAACCCTAGCGATAAACTTCTTATTGCTCGGGCGCAAATTTTTTCGCTCCACTCGTAATCTAGAACAAAATAGGGGTTTAGACCAACAGAGAGGATTGTCTCAGCCTCTCAGGTCCTCTCAACTGAAAAAAAGTCATATGGTGCCACAATGACAGAACACTTATGTCATTGAATCTGTGAGTACTGAGTCAAGGTAAAGGGGCCGAATGATCAAGTTCCGAATGTAGCTTGATGCCTGTTTCCGCGTGTGCCTTCAGGCTCGTTAGAAACAGCAGTTATGAAGCAGCGGTCTAAAGACTGCTGCTCCACAAATTGTCTGCCTGCTCTGAGGCTGCGGACATCAATCCGTCCAATTCTATACGATCGGGCTGATTGACAACCTCTGCTAGCGGCCGATTGGCCACAAATCTGCAGGGGGTGGCATTGCACAAGCAGTTCACAAGAACTGCTTGTGCAATGATAAATGCAGACAGCGTATGCTGTCGGCATTTATCGATGTGCGGCGGACATGATACGCTACATCATATCATGTCCGCTTGCACTTTCATAAATCGGCCACCATGACTTCACATATGCCATTTCTGGCATGGACTACATCAGTGTGTCATATATGAAACCAGTTCTTCATCTATTGAACACAAATATACTGGCTGTGGAGGACAATGACTCTGGCCTGATCAAAGCACTGACATCCAAATTTCTGGAGTACATCAATAAAAATTATGAAGATAAAGATACTCAAGAGCTGTTAGATATGGCATTATTCCTAGATCCAAAATTCAAGACAATTGCAAGCATCAAGGTCAGGGTGATGTCTGATATGACAATTATTTTAGAAAAGGTTTAGTTGGTGACCCGGTTTGTTAAAGGGACAGTCTACTCCCAAATTTTTATTCCACAACAAATGCTCAAACACTCATTCTATTACTCACACACAAACACATGCACATCTATATCACTTTCAAAATTATATGTAGTCCATATACACATAAAATAACTATAAAAGACAATTTGTTTACAAAAATGATCACACATACAAACAACAATTTAATACGAATGTCACAAAGTTTGTGCTCAGCAAATATTAAAGGCCCATACCCTTATACATTTGTCTTAAAGCATCTGGAAAATTATATTCTCTGTCTACACTAAAGAAAAAATACAACTTTCAGGAATATGCTGCATATGGTGTGTCACCAACAAACAGAGCACCTTCTCTCCGTACATACTTAAATTCGTTATTGACCTTCTGTTATTGCTTGCAGGTTAACATTCTGTAAGGAAAACAAAGAGCACTCTGCCTACACAGCAGCTGTTAGCACATTATGAATCAAAGACAGTGTTACTTTTCTCTAGTTTAACTGATGATTATAATTTTACTCCACAACAAAAAAACAGACTTTTTCCAGCTACCATGGGGACAGGCTGGATAATTCTTGCAATAAAAAAAAAGGTTCAGAATGGAGTGGGTGAACCAGGTCTTGAGTCTGAAAAATACAGTTAGTGTCTATTTATTTGCTATTTAACAGATATTGTTGACAATGGCTGAAGAATACTTTGGTTATCAAGGTCCATATGTGTATGCTACTTCTCCTTTATACTTTTACCAAATCCAGTGAGACGAACTATGATGAGTATGGATTCAGAGAAAAAATTATAAATATATATATATATAAAAGTGAAAGAGAGATATACAGAGCGAGGCAAACTAATTGATAAAGAGGTAACAGTAAAACATGATATTGAAGGCAAATACACGTAAAGAAATGTAGATTGGTTTAATCATATTAGTCCAGTAGATATCAAAATAACCTAAGTACGTGTATTGCTTTGGAGAGTTTTCCTCTCTTTATCGGGTCTTGCCAGGAAGAGCAGAAAACCTTTGAAAGCTTTCTTTTAAATATCATGTTAGTCCAATAAAAAAAAGATATAATTGCATACCGCTATTTAGATTATATACTGTATATATATATATCCAAATTGGTGGAGAGAGACCTTTTCATCTTACCTTACTATCATTATTGTAGCCCATAATATATACTTTCCAATTTCTAATCTCAGGAAATTTGGTTCAGACCCTTAAAATAGTTATTTTAATACATTTTTGAAAGAGAGATATGGAAAAAAGGAATAATCCTCCTTTGGGTCCAAAAGTAAGGGAATTCAGCACTCTTTTAAATTTGAAACCATGGGCATTTATTTTTATATTTCACAGTCATCCACTTGATACAGAGAAACACCTGTGCCGAAGTTGCTACAAACTCATCAGTGCTTAAAAGGTAGCTAGTAAATGCATACCCAAAATGTTACTTTATATATACAATGCCCTTCTATGTGTAAAACTGCAAACCATTCCTGTAAATGTAAATATATAGATAAATACTTTCACATAACGAGGAGTTATAGTTTAAATATCAAAAGATATACGGCCAGATTACGAGTTTTGCGTTATGAGGGGTGCGGTGTTAACTTGCACGTTATTGTCACCGCTCACTTTCCTACAGCGCTGGTATTACATGTTTTCCTAAACCTGGCGTTAAAACGCAAGAAGTGAGCGTAGAGCAAAATTGTGCTCCATACCCCACTCCAATACCAGCGCTGCTTAAGTCAGCGGTGAGCTGGTTTTACGTGCTCATGCACGATTTCACCATAGACATCAATGGCAAGAGCTGGCTGAAAAAAAGCCTAACACCTGCCATAAAGCAGCGTAAAGTTCAGTAACGCAGCCCCATTGATTTCTATGGGGAAAACAAAATTTATGTTTGCACCTAACACCCTAGTATAAACCCCAAGTCTAAATAATCTTACATTTATTAACCCCTAATCTGCCGCCCTCGACATCGCCGACACCTGCATTATACTTAATAACCCCTAATCTGCCGCTCAGGACATCGCCGTCACCTACATTATACTTATGAACCCCTAATCTGCTGCCCCCAACATTGTCGACACCTACATTATATTTATTAACCCCTAATCTGCAGCCCACAACATCGCCAACTCCTACATAATGTTATTAACCCCTAATCTGCCACCCCCAACGTCGCCGCCACTATAATAAACATATTAACCAATAAACCGCCGTACTCCTGCATCGCAAACACTAATTAAATATTATTAACCCCTAATCTTCCGCCCCTAACATCGCCGCCATCTACCTACATTTATTAACCCCTAATCTGCCGTCCCCAACGTCGCCACCACTATATTATATTTATTAACCCCTAAATCTAAGTCTAACCCTAACCCTAACACTGTGACCAACCGTGACCAAGAGGACTATGCAAAAAACAAAGTATATGACTGGTCTAGATTTATTAGGCGGCCTAGGAGATTCTCCACGAATCAACAAAAGGATAAAGACATCAAGGATAACAAGGATAAAAAAGATAAAAAAAGAACAAGGACACAAACATTTTAAAAATAAAGCATATAAAAATAAAACATCTACACCATCAACAGAACCTAAATCCATTCTTAAGAAGCAAACTGACAGAAAAGTGGCTTTTTCATCAACTGAGCCTGACACTTCAGATCAGGATTCGGTGTCATCAGATGATAGTTCTTCTTCCTCCTCTCTCTCTCCCCACCCCTCTTTCTCATTACAGGGTTCGTTGGATGCCAACCTGTAGGGGAATGAAGTCGTTGTATGCCCAAAGGTCAAAAACCAAGATGTCCCTTTAGGAAAAGGAAGAGGACGTGTAGAGCAGGAAGTAGAAGAAAGGAGAAGAGTGTCCAAACGAGGATCAAAGAAGAACTAGCTCTCAGTGTGATTAATTTATCGGACACTCCACTTACTAATGATCAGTGTACTGTCTAAGGGTTTGGGCTTTGCTCCCACCCATACATTTTCATTATTTAACACATTGTTGGATGTCAACAAATTTGTAAGAAAGTTGACATTACAAAGGCATTTTTATTTATCTAATGTGGTGGGTAAGTTTGACGATTGTGCATTGAATAACACTATGGGTTCTCTTGTTAATCAGTCTGTCCATGATATGAATTCTACTGAGTTGAATTTAAATGCTAATTTGAATTTTGATTTCAAGGATATCTGTACTCTAGAACAACTAAAAGATTTAGATCTGGGCAGTAATAAACCAAATGATTCCAGTATTCCAAAACCAAAAACAATGAAATATGATTTTTATCCTATCCAGTCTAGGGGCATACAATTAAATACATTTCAAAAACAAGTTGAAAAGGAGATCATAGAATTGGGAAGTAGAATTTCAACAAAAACCCAAGGTGCAAATTTAACAAGTCAACAAAAAATGGTAGACAATTAGGTAAACCAATTACAAACCAATGGTTTCAAGAGGGAGACATGAAAAACATTGGAGATGCACATAGCAGGAGGAAGGTCAAGAGTGTAGGCCACAGGATTAACCCGTCAGAGAATTCCAAAAGGACCAACATAACGGGGAGCCAATTTATTGGAAGGCACACAAAGGTTCAAGTTGCGGGAGGACTGCCAAACTATCTCACCAACCTGGTAGGAAGGTGCAGGCAGACGCCTACGATCAGCCTGGAACTTTTGCCGCTGCATAGAATGATGAAGACAATCCTGAATCTGCACCCACGTGGAACGGAGTTGCCGGAGATGCTCCTCCAAAGCTGGAATACCCTGAGACATGAATGAATTGGGCAACAAGGATGGTTGAAACCCATAATTTGCCATGAACGGGGCGAACTTGGAGGAAGCATTAATAGCACTATTACGAGCAAACTCTGCCCAAGGTAACAGTTCAGACCAATTATTGTGGTGATCTGAGACATAGCAACGGAGAAACTGTTCCAGAGCTTGATTAGACCATTCTGCAGCCCCATTGGATTGAGGGTGATATGCTGAGGAGAAGGAAAGCTGGATCCCCATTTGAGCACAAAAGGAACGCCAAAATCTGGAGACAAACTGGCTACCCCGGTCCAACACTATCTCCTTGGGTAACCCATGTAAACGGAAGACCTCCAGGGCAAAAATTGAAGCAAGCTCCTGAGCGGTAGGCAGCTTCATCAAGGGAATGCAATGTGACATTTTAGAAAAACGGTCAACCACCATAAGGATAACAGTATTGCCATTGGAAACAGGGAGCTCGACAATGAAGCCCATGGAAAGATGTGTCCAAGGACGCTCACCATTAGCAATAGGTTGAAGAAGACCAACAGGAAGACGTCGAGGAGTCTTATTCTGTGCAAAACTGAGCAGGAGGCAACATACGCAGCAACATCAGAACGAAGACCTGGCCACCAGAATTGTCGAGTGACAGACCAAATCATTTGGTTCTTGAATGGGTGACCTGTGGCTTTAGGATAGTGGTAATTGTGCAAAAGTTTAGTTCGAAGATTCTCAGGAACAAAACACTTACCACTAGGTTTCTCAGGCAGTGCATTGGTTTGTGCAGCCAGGATCTCCTCCCCCAAGGGAGAAGTCAAATTAGTACGTATGGTAGCCAAAATATGGCCAGGAGGCATAACAGGAGTAGGTACAGACTCCTCCTTGGACAGAGGCAAAAATTGTCGAGAGAGGGCATCAGCCCTAACATTCTTACTACCATGCAGGTAGGAGACCACATAATTAAATCGAGACAAAAATAGCGCCCATCTGGCCTGTCGGGGCGACAAACGTTTTGCTTCAGATAGATAAGTTAAATTCTTGTGGTCAGTATGAATGAGCTCTGGCATGCTAGTACCTTCAAGAAGATGCCTCCATTCCTTGAGTGCCAAAATTATGGCCAGTAATTCCCTGTCGCCAATTTCAAAATTGCACTCCGCTGGAGACAATTTCTTAGAGAAGAAACCACACTGATGCAAGGAACCATCAGGCGTAGGACGTTGAGACAAGAGGGCACCTACTCCAGTCTCAGATGCATCAACCTCAAAAACGAAAGGCAGGACAGGGTTAGGATGAGCCAGAACTGGAGCGGCAGCAAAGGCAGTCTTAAGACTATCAAATGCCTCAATGGCAGTAGGTGACCAATGGAGTGGATCATTCTCTTTACGGGTCATGTCTGTGATAGGTTTGACCAAGGAAGAAAAGTTTTTAATAAACTTTCTATAGTAATTGGCGAACCACTAAAAACGTTGAATAGACCGAAGACCAACTGGGCGAGGCCACTGCAGAACTGCAGATAACTTGTCAGGATCAATGGAGAACCCTGCAACAGAGATAACATAACCTAGGAAGGTTACTTGAGTCTAATGGAACTCACATTTCTCAAGTTTACAAAACAGGCCGTTCTCACGTAGTCTCTGAAGAACCCGTGTAACATCAGAACGATGAGCCTCAAGTGTATGAGGATGTCGTCTAAGTACACCACAACACACTGTTGCAACATATCTCGTAGGACATCATTAATAAATTCCTGAAAAACAGCAGGAGCATTACATAGGCCAAAGGGCATTACAAGATACTCATAATGCCCGCTCCTGGTGTTAAATGCTGTTTTCCATTCGTGACCCTCCTTAATCCTAACGAGATTGTACGCTCCTCTCAAATCAAGTTTAGTAAAGACCATAGCTCCCTTGAGGCGGTCAAAGAGTTCCGTAATGAGCGGAATAGGGTAAGCATTCTTAATGGTAAGATGATTAAGACCCCTATAATCGATACATGGTCTTAACTCGCCACCCTTTTTCTTCACAAAGAAGAAGCCAGCCCCTGCAGGAGAGCAGGATTTGCGGATGATCCCCCGCAACAGAGCATCAGCAACATACTCCTCCATAGCACAATTCTCTGCAACAGACAGAGGGTACATCCGGCCCCAAGGAGGAATGGCTCCGGGTTGCAGGTCTATGGCACAATCGTAAGACCGGTGAGGAGGCAACCTACCGGCACGCACCTTGTCAAACATGTCTCGGAACTCTCTGTACTCCTCTGGCAATTGAGATACCAAAGAAGTGAACTGGTTTCCGAAGACAAGTGGAAATACATTGCGGGGACCACAACAAAATATCGGACCTGCGCCAGTCGAGACTGGGATTGTGCTTTTGGAGCCAGGGATAACCCAGAAAAACTGGAAAATGCGGAGAGTTTATCACCTGGAAATGGAGGGTTTCAAAATGGAGAGCCCCAACAGCCATGGACAATGGAGCAGTTTCCTGAGTAAGGAGTGCGGGCTGAAGGGGCCTGCCATCAATGGCCTCAATAGCAAGCGGAACAGACCGAGGAAAAACAGGAATGGAGTACTTTGATACAAAAGCACTGTCAATAAAATAGCCAGCAGCACCGGAGTCAACAAGAGCCTGAGTGACTATGGAGGAGTTCACCCAGGAAAGGACAACCGTGACCAAAGGTTTCTCCTTAAGCGGTTCCGGGGATAAGGATAAACCACCCAAGGTCTGCCCCCCGACAGGACCTTAGGTGTGAGCGTTTCCCAGCTGTGTAGGACAAGACTTCAAAAGGTGGCCCTGTAACCCACAATAGAGGCAGAGCCCCTCCCTCCTCCTAAAGGCCCTCTTCGCCGCGGAGAGAAGCGTGAATCCCAACTGCATCAGCTCAGCAGTACCTGGTGACTTGGGACCAGGAGGCATGGGAGGAGAGGGAGGCATGGGTGGGAATGAACACGTAGGAGACAACGGAACAGGAGGCTTCCGCAAGCACTCCTTGAAAGAGGGCCTCTCTCTGAGTCTGATGTCAATTAGGATCAAAAAAGACACCAATGCCTTGAGATCCTCTGGTAAATCTCTGGCAGGAACTCCGTATTTAATTGCATCAGAGAGCCCATGAAAGAAGGCAGCAACAAGGGCTTCATTGTTCCAACCTACCTCTGCGGCAATCATACAGAACTCAATAGCATACTGAGCAACAGATCTTGTACCATGCTGAATGGACATGAGTCGTTTAGCAGCAGAGGAGGAGCGAGCCACAACATCAAATACCTTTCGAAAGGAGGCCACAAATTCAGGGTAATTTGAAATCACAGGTTTATTAGTCTCCCACAAGGGATTAGCCCAGACAAGAGCTGTGTCAGAGAGTAATGAGATGAGAAATCCCACCTTAGCTCTGTCAGAGGGAAACGCCTGAGGTAACATCTCAAAGTAAATGCCCACCTGGTTCAAAAACCCTCTGCACTGAATAGGATCGCCTCCATATCGCTGAGGTAGAGGTGCAGAACCGGACATGCTCCTGGTAGGCAAAGGTGCAGCAGTGGAAACAGGAGCAGCCATAACATGCGGGATACTTTGGTCCAAATGTGCAGTGCGAGTCAGCAGGGTTTGCAGGGCTAGTGCAAATTGATCCAAGCAGTGATCCTGTACATCCATCCTGGAAATGATGGCAGGTAAAGGTGGATAATTAGCAGCATCAGGATTCATGGCCTTTGCGTAATGTCAGGCTGCCAGGAATCAGACTGAGACGAGAAGTGCAAAAATAATCACACCTTTATTAATAGCAAAAAATTATAAAATGTCGACAAGTCAAATAACAAGCCAGGAGTCAAAACCAGAGCTGGTAGTCAGACGAGCCGAGTCAGGAGCCAAAGCGAATAGTCAGACGAGCCGGAATCAGGAACAAGGAGAACAGCAGAGTCAGGAACAAGCCAGGGATCAGGAACCAGGAAGGACGTCAGGCAGCCAGGTAATACACAGGAACTCTCACAAACAGGTCTCAGACAACGCAAAGGCAAAGCATACTGAACAGAGGCCCTTTAAATAATAAATGATGACATCACAATTCTGAGACTGCATCCTGTCTCACATGGATGATGCACAACAGTCTGGCCATAAAAGGAAGTGCAGGAAGTGAGCAGCATCCTCCACAATGCACCAAGTCAGGAAGAGAGGTGAGTAAAATGGCTGCCAGCAGCACATGGCAAACACAACAGGGAAAAACCCTTACAAGAGGGAACCCTTGAGAAGGGGGCTATGTAACGCCGCGCCACTCTAGCCGTTGCTAGGGGCACAGCGTCTCCTTCCCTGCTCGTTGTCAGGGGCAGTGTCGGCTCCGGATACATGCGGCACTGACGTCATCACTGCACGCTCTGGATGCCGGTCGGAGCTCAGTGGCGCAAATCTGTGCCTATTTAAACGTTTCTAGAACGATCTGTCACTGCCCAAGTATAGGTGTTACTTTGTGTGCTCCTGGTGTAACAGATAGTTCTTTCTTGTGCCTAATATCGTTACTGAACCTGCCTGTCTGACTACTCTACCTGCCTTAACCCTTAAACTGCTGGATTAATTACTGTTGCTGAACCTGCCTGTCTGAATACTCTACCTGCCTTAACCCTTACACTGCTGGATTAATGACTGTTGCTGAACCTGCCTGTCTGACTACTCTACCTGCCTTAACCCTTAAACTGCTGGACTGCTCTACTGTTGCCAAACCCTGCCTGCCTGACCACTCTAGTGGTGTGCCCTTGGACGGCTTTACTGTTGCCAAACCCTGCCTGCCTGACTATTCTAGTAGTTTATCCTTGGACTGCTTTACTGTTGCCAAACCCTGCCTGCCTGACCATTCAAGTGGTTTATCCTTGGACTGCTTTGCTGTTGCCAGACCCTGCCTGCCTGACCATTCTAGTGGTTCATCCTTGGACTGCGCTGCATTTGCCACTGGGGACTGTCCTGCCTGTGGTGAGTGCCACCTTCATCATCTCACTAACTTTCTCTGCTCTGGGATATTCCCTATCATTCCGGCTCGATGCCGGGATAACAAGACTACTGGCCGAGTTTGGTCTGATAGAGAAGTATCCCATGAGCATTACAGGTTGCTTATATATTATGAACTCACCAGGTTCTTCAGCATATATAAATATGTGTCATTGTATTATACACCTAGTAATTCATTATTTACAGTAGTCACCCCATAACTTACTTCTATTATAATCCTTTTTATCCTTAAAGTTCATATATACAAATTAACCTGCAAGATTCATTAACACATATACATATATTATAATGTTACACAAAGCTAGCAAAATCCATTTTATCATTTAATCCCAGGAGTTTCCTTGTTTTGAGGTAGTAAATCCATCTAGGCACAGAGCAAAAGAAGTCGATCCGATTCCAGATAATTTAAAAGTCCAACTTTATTGAAGAAAAAAATAGTTTTTGCTCTGTGCTTACTTACTTCTCAGCAGATCCGTTTGTCAGTTCCAGGACGGAAAAATACACTTGCCAGCACCTCCAGCTGTTTCCTACAGGCTTCATCAGTCCAGCAATAGTGACGTCATCGGAGATCGCCATGGACAGAGTATCAGAGGCGCCAAAGAACTGGATGTGGATTGCCACGGCTTGCATGAAGACACGCTGACATAGGGTGAATGAGGTAGGGAGCACAGCTCTCTTCGCACCGCAGGATAGCGGAAGGTCCTCCCACCATTACAGGTAGCGTGAATCTGCTCTAAGTGTACAAGCCACTTCTTTGACATATTGTTTGGTGTCGCTTTAAGAGGATAGCCAAGAGGACTTATGTTTATATATATCACTAATTGTGTTTGTGAGGAATCATATGCCAATACACACACACACACCCCCTTTTTGCATTTTGTTAATAGGATATTTTAGCTGAGAATATCCGACAACGTGTGTGTCTTGCATATTGATTATATGGAGTAGAATTCCTCTTTGCTGGCATAAACGTTCTAATTGTGCTGCTTACTATCAGTAAAAAGAGATGGATATGGCAGCATCAGGGGAAGCACCTAGAGATAATGAAAATAGAAGTTATTTTTCTCTCTTGCCTGCCACGGAAAGGGGCAATAATGAATTGGAATATGAACAGATTTTTTCATCAAGTAAAGGGGCATTATCATTGCGTACTTTATTTGAATCTATGGAAACATTGTTGAAAAAGGAAATCAAATTACAATGGGACATTTGGACTTTCAACAGATACATGGAGGAGGGGATGATCCCTAGAGGTCTTCGTGTGTACAAGTTCCCAACATTTGATGTTGATCCCTCCAACATAGAGTTTATTAAAGGCTGGAATGAGATATTATCTGACTGTTCCTCCAGATTAATGATTATGATTAGGGACTATAAATTGGCACAGCTTAATGAGGTCAAGCTGGAAATCAAGGACTTACAATGTGAAATGGATAAACGTATTGCTGAATCTCAGTTTGAGAAATTTGATGGTATACTGAGGGGCTTAGTAGCCAAAAATAAGATGGTTATAATGGATAATAAACATACTACGTTTCTAAGGGATAGATCAGATTACCAAACAAATTCAGTATACATTTGGAATAGAAAGAAGAGAGGAGAATTTAGAAAATTTCAAAGAGGTGGTAGCTCAAGGGGGAGAGGTCACAGACGCAGGGGTGGTAGAAGAAACAATAACAACAAAAATGTTTTGTTTACAGATAGTGATACTGAATACTCCTCGGACGAAGGAGCAGCTTGTTTAACTGTGACCCCCTCCCCTCCGACTCCACAGGTTGTAGGGATCCTTAAAAATACCCATACACAGCCTACAGTTGAAAGAGTAGCTAGACCAAAAGAAAAACATTCTCCAGCTCAGGTCTCAGATTTAGAGAAGGTTTTTCCACAGGCCCAGGGACCAGTAGACAATATCAATATAAAACAAGGGGACACAACATCAGTGAGGTACAAATGAAACACAATGTAATCAATTTATCTACTACAGAGTTGTCTTTAGAACAAACTAATGTATTAAGTTATGGCCTGGGTTTTTCACCAACTTGTAATTTTAATGTGTTTAATACATTATTGGATGTTAATCAGCTAGTTCGTAATTTAACATTAAGGAAACATTTTGGTAATGAGAGACAACAGTTGGATTCTGGTACTTTACAGGTTGCTACTCAGGAAAGTATGGTACAAGATTTTCATGAAGCTTGTGACATAGGTTCTACAGAATTTGGAATATGAATCTGTTCCACTGGGGCAAGAAATTAACGTTGGCACAACCTTTAAAAACAGGTTAAAATTTTATCCTGTACATAGTAGAAGATCTATACTAGAAACCTTCCACCAGAGAGTGGAGAAGGATCTAGTTAAATTGGCACAAGAGATAGATAAACCAAAACACAATTTGACCAACAGTGAAAAGAAAGCCCTGACCACTTTGCAGCAAAATTGCAATCTGGTAATACGCACAGCTGATAAGGGTGGATCAGTTGTGGTTATGGACAGAAAGGATTACGTAGCTGAAGCGATATGCCAGCTACAAAACCCAAATGATTATGTAATCCTCAGAAGGGATCCTACTGATGAATTTGGAAGGGAACTTAGTCAACTTTTGGATGATGGTGTGGATCAGAGCTTCATAGACAAAAAGACGTGAATATTTAAATGTAGAACATCCTATGATGCCCTGGTTCCACCATCTTCCAAATCTCTCAGTCAAGTCAAGGATAGACCCATTGTGAGTGGTATTGGCTCACTTTTGGAGCACCTCTCGCAATGGGTAGATTCAATTTTACAACCTTTGGTATTATCATTACCGGCATATTTGAGAGACACTACTCACGTGATAAACATTCTGCAGGATATGATATGGGATGAGTCGAGCGCATGGCTCACGGTAGATGCTGTTGCGCTCTATTCGTCCATACCCCATGACAAGGGAATACAGGCAGTAGCTTTCTTTCTTGATATGTGTACTGATTTTTCAACTGAGCTCCAAAAATACATAGTAAGAACTGTGTCTTTCTTGCTAACACACAATTACTTTAAATTTGAGGGGGTTTACTATCTCTAGAAGTGCGGCACAGCCATGGGTGCTAAATTTGCACCTTCTTATACCAATTTATATCTAGGCAAATGGGAATGGTGCCGCATTTTTGGAGATAGTAACCCCTTCAGAGACAACATAAGATTGTACCGCAGATTCATAGATGATCTGCTATTTATTTGGAGAGGTGACTGTAGCTTAATACCAGAGTTTGTCAGATATTTGAATGACAATGACGTAGGCTTGAGCTTTACATTTGAATTTGATTTGACGTAATAAGGATAAACTTTTTGGATCTGACATTGACAGAACACAAGGGAGAACATATACAGACAGGTGTATATCGCAAACCAATTTCTGGTAACAATTTGTTACACGGAAAGAGCAGTCACCCCAGGCAGATTAGATATGGCATAGCCAAGGGACAATTCTCACGCATTAGGAGAAATTGTTCAAATGACAGGGAGTTCGAACTTGAGGCAAATGAATTGAGCAATAGGCTCAGAGAGAGAAAATACCCAGAAAGAGACATAAACAAAGCTAGAAACATGGTTACTTCCATTCCTCGAAAATCCCTTTTGTCTAAAAAACAGACACCAAATAAAGAACAATTTGAAGGGGTGTACTTTGTTACACAGTTTAGTGCCCAGTATCAGTCGATTTGTAACATAGTAAAGAAACATTTTTCAATCTTAAAGGCTGAGGATAATCTGGTTACACTAGTTGAAAAAGGAATAAAGTGTTCATACAAAAAGAGTACTACACTGGGCAACATTCTGGCACTGACACAATTACGTAAAACTTAAACAACTACCAATGCAAGTTCATGGCTAAATTATTTAGGCATGTATAAATGTGGCAGTAGCCGCTGCAAGCCATTCGAATATATACAAGTTACACAAACTTTTACTTCTTATGTCAATGGGAAAGATCATAAAATACAGTGTTGTGTCAATTGCAAGTCAAACTATGTGATTTATCTCATTTCATGCAATCAATGCCACCTGCAATATGTAGGATTGACCTCAAGGGACATGAGGAGTAGGATAAGAGAACACCTCTCCAAAATAAATGTGGGAAAGTCAACTACTCCCTTGGTGCAGCACTTTTCCACCAGACATGGTGGTAATTTGACCACATTTCAGTGGTGTATCATAGAGAAAGTGTCGCTGCCAACAAGAGGAGGTGACTTGGACCACCTCTTGGCTAAATGTGAGATATATTGGATTTTTCAATTGGAAACACGAGTACCCAAGGGTTTAAATTCAAAATACGACATGATAAATTTTTGGGAGTAAATAAATCCAGCCAAGATATCTATTTTATATAAATAACATTTAACTTAGGTATTTGAGCTAGTCCATTGCTTTACACTGTTGAATATATAGAAATAGTGAGTCATACAATCTTGAGTCTATTGAAATCTCAGTCAGGCATTATTCTATGCACTAGGTTTGAGTATTGTAAAAGTTGCTAGAGTGTACACAATACCTATGCAGTATTGTTATACTTGCATCACATGCATATAGTGGCAAACACAAGCAGAGGACAATAGGCTGGTATCAGCATATATGCAATATGAGGTGCATTATGTATAAGGGCTGTGATGCTTCAAGCTACACTGATTATTACGGCAATTTAGATAACATCAGAGTGAGTTTGCTTGTGTATGAGTGAGTTAGCGAACTGAAGCAGAGAAACATACATCTAGCATATACGCATTATTGTGACACTTGTTTTGCATACAGCTGGTAGTGAACAAGTACAACTAATAGATAAATAGCTGGCATTAGCATATATACAGCAAGGTAGTGTAATGTGTATGTGGTGTGTATGTGCCATACTTACATGGAAATTGTTTTGTTTCAAACAACACTGACTACTGTGAGAACACATTCAGCAATAAAATATATGTGTATGTTAGTGAATTGAAATAACATGCTGGTTGATTGTATGAGGAATACTAGGTTGGTAATGGTATTAACATACAAAATTGAAAACATACTTGCGTAGTCACTGTGTGCTAGCTTGAGCAACAAGTATGCGTGATAATGAGGGTCCAGTTTGGCCCATATAGGCTCAGGTTTCATTTATCAAAGCTATGTGCAAATAAGGTATCTGTGGTATAGACACATCAACAGTAATTCCTTATAGCCCAGTTATAAACACTAGTATAAATATCAAATATAGTTTATTCATGAATTAAAATTCCAATACTTGCCATTAACAACAATAAAAGGAAATTACTAAGATTACTACCATTTTTAGATTAGAATATCAGGCTTTAAGTCAAGGAATCAATGCAGTAATGAAATTAAGTTGAAAAACTATATTGAGGATATGTAAATAGTAATCTTAACCGCAATGTATATTGTTAACACATGTAATACTATTGTGATGTAATTATGTCCGTGGCCACCAGAGAGTTAAAATAGTTGTAGCAGACAGTTAATTGTTTAATTCAAATTTTAATTGCAGGCCATTAACATAATGGCCTATTTGCCTTTAAATTGTGATACCAGGCATAGCACAACAGGCTATGATTATGGCTCACTAAGCCGAAACACGTAAGCCAAGTGCTTTGCTTGCTACAACTAACAATTTGTTAAGGTGCTTCCCCTTTGTTTTTTAACAATTTTTTTCTTCAATAAAGTTGGACTGTTAAATTATCTCGAATCGTATCGACTTCTTTTCCTCTGTGCTTACTTACTTCTCAGCAGATCCGTTTGTCAGTTCCAGGACGGAACAATACACTTGCCAGCACCTCCGGCTGTTTCCTACAGGCTTCAGTCCAGCAATAGTGACGTCATCGGAGATCGCCAAGGACAGAGTATCAGAGGCGCCAAAGAACTGGATGCGGATTGCCGCGGCTTGCATGAAGACACGCTGACATAGGGTGAGTGAGGTAGGGAGCACGGCTCTCTTCGCACCGCAGGATAGCGGAAGGTCCTCCCACCATTACAGGTAGCGTGAATCTGCTCTAAGTGTACAAGCCACTTTTTTGACATATTGTTTGGTGTCGCTTTAAGAGGATAGCAAAGAGGACTTATATTTATATATATCACTAATTGTGTTTGTGAGGAATCGTATGCCAATACACACACACACACCCTTTTTGTTTTTAGTAAATCCATCTAGCCTCCTTCTGTAGGAGGACCTTGTTAACGGCTCTCCCTCTATTATGGGGTCCCCTTTGTCTATTGCTAAACATTTCAACCCTTTTACATCATTGCTATGACTCATACAGAAATGTCTAGCCACATTGGTATCATGGTTGTTGGTTATATCATCCTTGTGCTCCTGTATCCTATCCTTCAAAATCCTTTTGGTTTTTCCAATGTAAAACATGGGACAGGGGCAGTGGATGAAATAAACAACCCCTACAGAATTACAGTTCATGAAAAATCTGATTTCAAAGTTTCTTGGTCAATTACCCCCAAATGATTTGCTCTTTTCCATGTAGGGGCAATAGACACATTTGCCACATGGATAGCTTCCTTTTATTCTAATGAACCTACTTTTTACCAGTCTATCCGTAAGACTTGGGGCTCTCTTAGCCATGAGCAGAGGATAATCCAACACTATTTTACTAATGTTTTTGTCCAGCTTTAATATATGCCAGTTATTTTTAGCCCCCATCTCAGGGGTTCCCATTTATTTTTTTAGGTGGTAATGAATCTTATTGAACCTTGCTTATTGATCTTTTAATCACCATATAGCAAATCATCTCTGCTAGTGTTTCTAGCCCTAGTAAAGGCTTTATTGATATTTCTAATAGAATATCCCCTGTTTTTAAATTGCTCTTTCATGCATGCAGTGTGTTTTTCATACTTTTTAATTGAGGAGCAATTCCACCTGAGTCTAAGGAATTGCCCTACCGGTATCCCTCTGACTAAGGACAGTGTATGTGCACTTGTGGCTTCTAAAATGATACCAATTTCATGTGGGATTGAAGAGTAGAGACTTTCCACGTCTAGTGATGCTAATATAGTTTCTTCTGTTACTTTAATTCCAACAAATCTTTTCAAAAGGTCAGCTGTATCTTTGATGTACGAGGGAAGAGTTAACAAAAAGGGTCTTAAAACGAAGTCCACATATTGGCCTATCTTTTCAGTGGCCCCTCCAATACCCGAAACTATTGGTCTCCCTGGTGGGGTTTTAATATTCTTGTGTAGCTTTGGTATTATATAGAATGTAGGCATAGTGGGGAATTTAGGATAAAGGTAGTTATATTCCTGATGAGAAAGTAACACTTCTCTTTTTGCCTGGTTCAGAATTTTTGAAATTTCCAACTATATCTTGGCTATTGGGTTGCCTGTCAGTCTTTCATATTGATCCTGCATCCCTAGCTGGCGTTTTACTTCCATGATGTATTTTGTTTCATCCATCAACACCAGATTTCCTCCCTTATCGGCAGGTTTGACTATCACATTTGTGACCCTAGCTAAGGACTCAAGGACTCTCCTTTCCTTTTTGGTCAAATTGTCACAGGTCCCAGTATCAGTGGACATTCTTTCTATTTCTTTTTCTACTGCTTTCACAAAGAAATTGACTGCTGGCACCTGTGACAATATGGGCATAAAGGAAGATTTTGTTTTAAATGGGGATTTTATAATTGAGGAAGAGAATCAGACACAGAATCCTGATATCACAATATCCTCAATTATAAAATCCCCATTTAAAACAAAATCTTCCTTTATGCCCATATTGTCACAGGTGCCAGCAGTCAATTTCTTTGTGAAAGCAGTAGAAAAAAAAATAGAAAGAATGTCCACTGACACTGGGACCTGTGACAATTTGACCAAAAAGGAAAGGAGGGCCCTTGATGAACTAGCTAGGGCCACAAATGTGATAGTCAAACCTGCCGATAAGGGAGGAAATCTGGTGTTGATGGATGAAACAAAATACATCATGGAAGTAAAACACAAGCTAGGGATGCAGGATCAATATGAAAGACTGACAAGCAACCCAATAGCCAAGATACAGTTGGAACTTTCAAAAATTCTGAACCAGGCAAAAAGAGAAGGGTTAATTTCTAATCAGGAATATAACTTCCTTTATCCTAAATTCCCCACTATGCTTACATTCTATATAATACCAAAGCTACACAAGAATATTAAAACCCCACCGGGGAGACCAATAGTTTCGGGTATTGGAGGGGCCACTGAAAAGATAGGCCAATATGTGGACTTCATTTTAAGACCCTTTTTTTTAATTCTTCCCTCGTACATCAAAGATACAGCTGACCTTTTGAAAAAATTAGATGGAATTAAAGTAACAGAACAAACTATATTAGCATCACTAGACATGGAAAAACATACATAATTTGTCATCCAGCTTCTACAGTTCATTCTAGAAAACAATATTTTTTCCTTTGATGGGAAAATATACAGGCAGGTCAGAGGCACCACTATGGGGGCAGTTTGTGCCCCAACATATGCCTGCCTACATTTGGGGGCATGGGAAATGTCTGATGTGTTTGAGATGATAAGCAATACCTTTGAACAGCATGTATTAATGTGGGTAAGATATGTGGATGACATCTTAATTCTTTGTGATGGTTCAGAAGAACTTTTAAAAAGCTTTGTGAGGGGTCTAAACATTAACAACAAAATTATCCTTCTTACACTTGAAACAAGCTTAACTGAACTTCCCTTCCTGGATGTAAAAATAAGGAAGGAAGGAGGTAATATAATGACAGAAAATTACAGAAAGTAAACAGCCACCAATAGCATTTTAGAAGCCACAAGTGCACATCCATTATCCCTAGTCAGAGGGATACCGGTAGGGCAATTCCTTAGACTCAGGAGGAATTGCTCCTCAATTACAAAGTATGAAAAACGCGCTGCATGCAAGAAAGAGAGATTTAAAAACAGGGGATATTCTAATAGAAATATCAATAAAGCCTTTACTAGGGCTAGAAAAACTAGTAGAGATGATTTGCTATATGGTGATAAAAAAATAAATAAGATTCATTACCACCTATAACAATAAATGGGAACCCCTGAGACAGGTGCTAAAAAATAACTGGCATATATTAAAGCTGGACAAAAACATTAGTAAAATAGTGGGGGATTATCCTCTGCTCACAGCTAAGAGAGCCCCAAGTCTTAGGGATAGACTGCTAAAAGGTAGGTTAATTAGAAGCCCCTCTACGTCTGACTGGCTCAGAAAAGATAGAGGAATAAAAGCAATATATCCACGTGGCAAATCAGAGCAAATCATTTAGGGGTAATGGACCAAGAAACTTTGAAATCAGATTTTTCATGAACTGTAATTCTGTAGGGGTTGTTCATCTCCTCCACTGCTCCTGTCCCATGTTTTGAAGGATAGGATACAGGAGCACCGGGATGATATAACCAACAACCGTGATACCAATGTGGCTAGACATTGCTGTTTGAGTCATAACAATGATGTAGAAGGGTTGAAATTTATAGCAATAGACAAAGGGGACCCCATAATAGAGGGGGAGACCTAGACAAGGTCCTCCTACAGAAGGAGGCTAGATGGATTTCTTACCTCAAAACAAGGAAACCCCTGGGATTAAATGATACAATTGATTTGGCTAGCTTTGTGTAACATTATGACATATGCATATGTGTTAATGAATCTTGCAGGTTAATTTGTATATATATATATATATAACTTTAAGGATAAAAAGAATTATAATAGAAGTAAGTTATGGGGTGACTACTGTAAATAATGAAATTACTAGGTGTGCAATACAATGACACATATTTACATGTACTGAAGAACCTGGCGAGTTCATAATATATAAGCAACCTCTAGGGTGATGAAATAGATATTGTCAGTTAGTAAAACACTGTGACATATGTAGATTTGCTCAAACACTACATTAATTCATAGTGGATGTATATTTATGTTTACAAAAATTCTAACACAAAATATCATAACACAAGCTAACACAAGCTAATGCACAAAGAAGGAGACTTAGATAAAGCCCTCTTATAGAAAAAGATTATGGATTTATTACTGTAAAATAAGGAAACCTTTAGGGGTGAATAATATAAAGGTTTTCTTCTGTATAATGCAGGGACATTTATCCATAAGCTAGAGAACTGGGCGGGTTCACAAACAGAACCTCTAGGTGAAATGATGAAACAGATATTATCAGCTTATGCTAATGCTTTTTGTTGGTTTAGCATTTTAATATGTATCAAACATTCGGTATATGATCTTTGTAATATAAGGTTGTGGATGACATAACTAAATTTGTATGCCCTCTTGAAATTTAACGTCTCATCTAGAATTAGGAAAGTGATATTTGCACAAAGGTTATGTCCCTTTAACAAGTAAAACAGGCAGGGCCTAAAGGTTTAAATAATTGAGCACAGGTGATGGGAAAGTAAGCCCTGATGAAGCCCCAATTTAGTTTGTATACAGGGGTGAAACGAACATGTCGTTGGCAAAAGAGCCTTCATGTAAAGGCTCACTTTTGATAAAGATGCAAACGATTTGGCCGTCATAAACTTTGAGGAGACACAAACACCATTAGCATCAACAAAGGGACTTATATGGAGTAACCAACAGGCAACAGAGAAATTGTCCTATGCTTTTTCTACAAACAGCAGGATCTTTGTGATTAATAAGCAACCACGTATAACAGAGGAGATGACGTCACACACCGGGCGCTCCATGGCAGATCACAAATTGTGAAAGTCCAGATGAAATCATACTTAATAGACCAGTGACCGGCTCAGGTGAGTGACCACAGCAGAGCTGTGTATAAACAGTAAGGTTGCGGTGAGCAGCAATATCACTAATTGGTCTTCAGAAAATACAGGACGTATGAGGCTTTCCGGTGGAGGTGGTATGTGCAATCTGTAGTGGTTTGCTTAAGGAAAATGATCCGTTGTCTGAAATATTCAGAACTTTGGATAAAGTCATTTAAGTGATCTAAAAAGGAAAGGCCGAGAGACCTTAAGTGGGGTGAAATCCACGGTCAGCAGGCATTATAACCACAGTGACTTTGCCTTTCAAGTTCCCGATATGAGCTTTAATACTATGAGGTGCACCTCTCCCTATACAAAGTGGGACTACCTTTAAAGGAACTGAGTGATCATATATTATAAGAATATGTTAATGCTGTAATTATGGAATCTATCGGCTAGATTACAAGTTTTTGTCGGTAATGGTGTGTGGGTCTAACAAGCCTTTTTTTCTCACCGCTGACTTAAGACAACGCTGGTATTACGAGTTTTCTTCAAGCCGGGGTTAGCCTCAGAAAAGTGAGCGTTGAGCAAAATTTAGCTCCACATCTCACTGTAATACCAGCGCTGCTTACGGTAGTGGTGAGCTGGCTAAAAGTGCTCATGTACAATTTCTCCATAGGAAACAATGGGGCTGAGCTGGCTGAAAAAAACACCTGCAAAAAAGCAGCATTCAGCTCCTAACGCAGCCCCATTGTTTCCTATGGGGAAAGAAAAGTCATGTCTGCACCTAACACTCTAACATGAACCCGAGTCTAAACACCCCTAATATTACACTTATTAACCCCTAATCTGCCGCCCCCGACATCATCGCCACCTACATTATATTATTAACCCCTAATCTGCCTCTCTGGACACCGCCGCCACATACATTATCCCTATGAACCCCTAATCTACTGCCCCCAACATCGCCGAACCCTACATTATATTTATTAACCCCTAATTACACCTAACACTACACTATCATTAAATTAATTACAAAAATTACCTACAATTAACTACAATTAAATTAAATAAACTAAAGTACAAAAAAACCCCCACTAAATTACAGAAAATAAAAAAAGAATTACAATTTTATTAAACCGATCTGGCCAGATCGGATGAAGACTTCTTCCTCTCTGGACGTCCAATTGTGCCCGGCTGGGTGAAGACGGCTCAAGGTAGGGTGATCTTCAAGGGAGTAGTGTTAGGTTTTTTTAAGGGGGGATTGGGTGTGTTTTAGAGTAGGGTTGGGTGTGTGGGTGGTGGGTTTTAATGTTGGGGGGGTATTGTATTTTTTTTTACAGGTAAAAGAGCTGATTACTTTGGTGAATTCCCCGCAAAAAGCCCTTTTAAGGGCTATTTGTAATTTAGTTTAGGGTAGGGAATTTTATTATTTTGGGGGGCTTTTTTATTTTATTAGGTGGATTAGATTAGGTGTAATTAGTTTAAAAAAATTGTAATTCTTTTTTTATTTTCTGTAATTTAGTGTTTGTTTTTTGTACTTTAGTTTGTTCAATTTAATTGTAGTTAATTGTAGGTAATTTATGTAATTAATTTAATGATAGTGTAGTGTTAGGTGTAATTGTAATTTAGGTTAGGATTTATTTTACAGGTAAATTTGTACTTATTTTAACTAGGAAGTTATTAAATAGTTAATAACTATTTAATAACTATTCTATCTATTAGTTATATTGCAGCTAGCTTATGGTTTATTTTATAGGAAAGTATTTAGTTTTAAATAGGAATAATTAAATTATATTTAAGTTACGGGGGGTTAGGGTTAGATGTAGGTTTAGGGGTTAATACATTTATTATAGTGGCGGCAACGTTGGCGGCGGCGGCAGATTAGGGTTTAATAAATTTAATATAGTAGCGGCGACGTTGGGGGTCGGCAGATTAGGGATTAATAAATGTAGGTAGGTGTCGGCGATGTTAGGGACGGCAGATTAGGGGTTAATAAAATTTAACTAGTGTTTGCGAGACGGGAGTGTGGCGGTTTAGGGGTTAATATATTTATTAAAGTGGCGGCGATGTCCAGTCGGCAGATTAGGGGTTAAACATTTTAGTTAAGTGTTTCCAATGTGGGCGGGGGCTCGGTTTAGGGGTTAATAGGTAGTTTATGGGTGTTAGTGTACTTTTTAGCACTTTAGTTAAGAGTTTTATGTTATGGCGTTAGCCCATAAAACTCTTAACTACTGACTTTTAAATGCGGTAAGAGTCTGGACAGGAGAGGGTCTACCGCTCCCTTTTTCCAGCAATTGTAATACCGGCGTTAAGAAAATACCATTAAAAAGATAGGATACGCAATTGACGTAAGGGGATTTGCTGTATGCGAAAATCGCGGAAAAAAAGTGAGCGGTACACCTGTACCTGCCTGACTCATAATACCAGCGGGCGTTAAAAAGCAGCGTTGGGACCCCTCAACGCTGCTTTTTAAGGCTAACGCAAGACTCGTAATCTAGCCGTATCTTTTGATATTTAAACATATAACTCCTGTGAAAGTATTTATCTATATATTTACATTTACAGGAATGGTTTGCAGTTTTACACATAGAAGGGCATTGTATATATAACATTTTGGGTATGCATTTACTAGCTACCTTTTAAGCACTGATGAGTTTGTAGCAACTTCGGCACAGGTGTTTCTCTGTATCAAGTGGATGACTGTGAAATATAAAAATAAATGCCCATGGTTTTATGCTGAATTCCCTTACTTTTGGAGCCAAAGGAGGATTATTCCTTTTTTCCATATCTCTCTTTCAACAATTAATTATATATATATATATAGTCTGAAGAAGGGGATTTAGGTCCCCCCGAAATGTCACCAATAAAGGGCTAGATTACGAGTGGCGCGTTAAAAGTTGCACGTGAGCAATAAGGGGTTTATTGTGGCTCTTTGCGTGCATCGGAAGTATCACGCATATTACAAGTTGAAAGTAAACGCGTTTGGTTGAGCACAATTGAATTTAATGTGCGTCAGGATATCTCAACTTCAGACCTCTGGTTAACTGTTACACTTTAATAAATTTGCACAAAAAATATCAAAAATACAGTTATACACATAATAACACTATCTAATAAAAAAAGTTATAAGGGCTCAAAGATATAGGGGCATATTTATGATTGTGCGAGAGAACATGATCCGATATAGCAGATCATGTCCGCTGCACATCTATAAATGCCTACAGCATACACTCTCGGCATTTATCATTGCACCAGCAGTGCTTGTGAACTGCTAGTGCCATACCGCCACCTGCAGATTCACGGCCAATCAGCTGCTAGCAGGGGGTGTCAATCAACCCGATCATATTCGATCGGGTTGATTTCTGTCCGCCGCCTCAGAGCAGACGGACAGGTTATGGAGCAGCGGTCTTTAGACCAAGAAACACAGAGCATCAAACTTCGTACAGAGCTTAATAAAAATGCCCCATAGGGTCTCAGGTGTTAGAAAAAAAGGCATGCAATGGGCTTTAACATAGGGATACATACATATACATGTCTAATTGTGTATATGTATGTATATATATACATTTATATCTGTGTACATATGTATTTATATGTGTACATATGTCATTGGATCACCAGATGTTTTCAGCTTTGTCCTAGTAGCGTGCTGCTGCTGACCTGGGGGGGGGGGTTAACACACTTTTATATACAAGCTATAGTACAATAGTAAAATGCTCTGATATGCTTTAGCATTTATTTTTGTACTTTCATATCCCTTTAAATACCAGTGGCTGCCAAATGAAAATACATCTTTTCAAATGTATTTAAGATTCATAACAATAAACCAGCTGTCCTGTCATTCCTGCTAACCCACAAGGGAAAATCAGTTATTTATGATGTCAGTGGGGCTACTTGTTCAAGCAATTTCTTCATTTACTCACCACACTGATTAAAAGTGGACAAACTTTGAAACTTCATAACATGCTGATTACATTTTGAAGGCACTGGTGTATGACCAGATTTATACTTTTCTCAATTACTGAGGCCTTAATTATTATAAAACTCTTTAGCTTCAACACCATGAGAATTTGCAAAATCAGTTTATAAATTATGAACTATCCTCTGGGTAATAATAAAATATATAAATATATCAAAGTTCCTCTTCATTATTTTTAACATTCTATAGGAATTTTATTTATGCAATCTAGTAAAGCAATTTTCTAAGGAGTATAATTTGAAAGTACAGAAAGATCCTTTACCGCACCCCCGCTTCCCCCGCAGTGTAACGTTAATTTAATATGCTAGGCAGGCAGATTGCAGCAAATTAAGTGTAAGGCTGTACTGAGTCACATGACCAGGTCAGTGTCCCCTATGAGTGACAGTGCTCCTAGATAGTTGTCTATTTTGCCTAACAAAAAAGCTGATTCAGAAGCTGTTGAAAAGTGTATAGTCCAAAACATGAAATGTTACAAAATATACAATACAGTATATAAAAAGGTTTCCTTCTTCTTTTGGAGATTACTAGACATATTGGGCCAAATTTAACACAGTACGGAGGACAGGGATTTATATCTTTGCACTCAAGTGTTTACCAAGTGCGCTAACCTGACATGAAATTTTATATATTTATATATATATATATATATATATATATATATATATATATATATATATATATACAGTTGTGCTCATAAGTTTACATACATTGGCAGAATTTATGATTTTTTGGCCATTTTTAAGAGAATATGAATGATAACACACAAAAAAAAATTCTTTCACTCATGGTTAGTGTTTGGCTGAAGCCATTTATTATCAGTCAACTGTGTTTACTCTTTTTAAATCATAATGACAACAGAAACTACCCAAATGACCCTGATAAAAAGTTTACATACCCTGGTGATTTTAGCCTGATAACATGCACACAACTGGACACAAAGGGGTTTGAATGGCTATTAAAGTTAACCATCCTCACCTGTGATCTGTTTGCTTGTAATTAGTGTGTGTGTATAAAAGGTCAAGGAGTTTCTGGACTCCTGACAGACCCTTGCATCTTTCATCCAATGCTGCACTGATGTTTCTGGATTCTGAGTCATGGGGAAAGAAAAAGAATTGTCAAAGGATCTGTGGGAAAAAGGTAGTTGAACTGTATAAAACAGGAAAGGGATATAAAAAGATATCCAAGGGATTGAGAATGCAAATCAGCAGTGTTCAAACTCTAATCAAGAAGTGTTAAATGAGGCTTTCTGTTTGATAACATACTGCATTCATCTTGCCATCAATTCTGACCAAATTTCCTGTGCCTTTGAAGCTCACACATCCCCAAAACATCAGTGATCCACCTCCGTGTTTCACAGTAGGAATGGTGTACCTTTCATCATAGCCCTCCAAATGTAGCTTTTATGGTTGTGGCCAAAAAGCTCAATTTTGGTCTCATCACTCCAAATGACTTTGTGCCAGAAGTTTGAGGCTTGTCTCTGTGCTGTTTGGCGTATTGTAAGTGGGATACTTTGTGGCATTTGCGTAGTAATTGCTTTCTTCTGGTGACTCAACCATGCTGCCGATCTTTCTTCAAGTGCCTCCTTATTGTGCATCTTGAAACAGCCACACCACACCTGAAGTTATTTGTGGGTTTGTCTTTGCACCCTGAACAATTTTCCTGGCAGTTGTGGCTAAAATATTAGTTGATCTACCTGACCGTTGTTTGGTTTCAACAGAAACCCTCATTTTCCACTTCTTTATTAGAGTTTAAACACTGCTGATTTGCATTCTCAATTCCTTAGATATCTTTTTATATCTCTTTCCTGTTTTATAAAGTTCAACTACCTTTTCCCGCAGATCCTTTGACAATTCTTTTGCTTTTCCCATGACTCAGAATCCAGAATCGTCAGTGCAGCACTGGATAAAAGATGCAAGTGTCTGTCAGGAGTCCAGAAACTCATTGACCTTTTATACACACACACTAATTACAAGCAAACAGATAACAGGTGAGGATGATTACCTTTAATAGCTATTGAAACCCCTTTGTGTCAACTTGTGTGCATGTTATCAAGCCAAAATCACCAGGGTATGTAAACTTTTGATCAGGGTCATTTGGGTAGTTTCTGTTGTCATTATGATTTAAAAAGAGTAAACACAGTTGATTGATAATAAATGGCTTCAGCCAAACACTAACCATGAGTGAAATAAGTTTTTGTGTTATCATTCATATTTTCTGAAAAATGGCCAAGAAATCATAAATTCTGCCAGGGTATGTAAACTTATGAGCACAACTGTATATACAGTATGTATACACACACATATATATACAGTATATATATATATATATATATATATATATATATATATATATATATATATATATATACTGTATATTGTGACAGGGTGAGATAAGGAGTGTATATTAGCAGGAGATTGGAAAGGTCACTTTTTCCCCTCTTACAAAGTGTTAATTCATTAGTAGCTCACCACAGCTGATTCTGGTTAAATCATTTTCTGTAGAGGAAATCAGTGTCTCATTGTGCAGGGAGGAACTGAGACCTTGAAGTACACAGTATATGTTGATATGATTTTTGGGGGGTAAAATATATATCTATACCTATGTATCTTTATGATTATATATAGTTATTGATATAGAAATATCTATTTAAAAGTACTTAGAACATTTTGCCTTTCGTGAAGAACATTAGAATGTGAAATATTTACAGTAAATACATACGGCTAGATTACGAGTTTTGCGTTAGGCTTAAAAAGCAGCATTAAACAGAAAAGAGTGGCAGGCTCTCAAGTCCAAATACTATAAAATCAAAAATTTATTGGGCAACTTAAAAAAGTACACAGACATGGCAGTAAAAGCTAGAGCAAAGAATCTTACATGTTTCGCGCCCCCTACAGGCACTTAATCATAGATGAGGTACTCTGTGAGAAACCTCATCTATTTATGCAGTGAGTAACATAGATTAACTATTTCCTTGCCTCACAAACACAAATAGAAAAAGGCTAAAAACAGAATGCTGAAGCAGTTAGATACAATGGTAGAATCTCAGTAGGCTAGATTTCAAATATAATAGAAAGGAACAGACAGTGCAGGAGATAACAGACAAATTATGCATGATAATGACACTGAAGAAATGAGATATTACATTTTGTATGGTAAAATCCTAGAGATGTTAACAAAGAATGGAACTAAGATAGCATCATGTCAAAAAATTCTCCATGTACATAAAGAATATATGTATAATGTACAAAGAAATATTTCTTATAAAAATTTCTTATAGATATATGTAAAGTTGCGTGAAAGATATATACATAAAACTATAATTATACATATAACCATAATTCTAAATTTTAAATTTTAACACTTTGCAATGGGAACAGCAGAATGCAAATAGGTCCCTAAGGAGAAAGATCAATTGTTTCATATAGGAACAGATGGGTACAGATAGATACATAGGGATACATATAGATACATATAGGTCAGGGCATGGATAGAGAAGGTGCATAGGAGTAGAGTTGTAATTTAAACGTCAGTTTAGTTATCAATAAAGTAATCTATATCACATTCCCTATTCATGCCCTGAGGGGCGAGAGTCTTAAGTTTAAGGATCCAATAAAGTTCCTTCTTTTCCAAAATTTTAGCCTTATTGCCTCCTCTAATGGGGACCACAGCCATATCTATGATCTGGACTGAGAGACTGGCCTTATATGTTAGATGAAAATTATTAAAGTGATTGGCAACTGCGGAATCCTTATTATAATTTTTGACATCTCTAACATGTTCGCTATACCTGGTCCTGAGCATCCTCGTCGTTTTTCCCACATACTGACAATTACAAAGATCACATGTCAAAAGATAAACCACAAACTGCGAGCCACAGTTAGCATAAAACTTTATCTCATAAGTATCACCGGTGGTTTGACTAGCAAAAGATGGGCCTAATTTAACATTGGGACATGTATAACAAATAGAGTGTCCACATCTAAAGGTACCCAATTTGTTTAGCCAAGTTCCTCTTTGTTTTTGTGAGTTACCTGTAATCTGACTAGGGGATAAAATTTGTGACAGAGTCCTCGATTTTTTAGGGACAAATTTGCATTTGCCTATAACAGAGTTAAGACTCTCATCTGCCCTTAATATGTGAAGATGTTTTTTCAAAACCCCTACAATTTCGTCATATTGTTGGCTGTATTCCGTGGAAAAAACCACCGAGTCAGCAAAATCTCTGTTGTTTTCAGACATGTTTTTTGACATGTTTATTGAGGGTAATATTTTGTCATTTCTAATTTCTGCTTGACACCTCTCAAGGACATCATTTTTGTATCCACGTTGAACAAGTCTGTCCCTAAGCTCACTAGCTTGTTTATCATAGACATTATCACTCTGAATATTTCTTCTAACACGAAGAAATTGAGACTTAGGGATAGACTTGATAAGGTGTTGTGGGTGATGAGAGGTGGCATGCAAAATTGTATTGCCCGCCGTTGGTTTACGGTAGGTTTTAGTAATTATTTGCATGTTCTCAATACTGATATTCAAATCCAAATAGTTGACCTGCCTCTCACTGAAAGACCCTGTGAACGAGAGTCCCAAATCGTTATGATTACAAAATGTTAGGAAATCTTGAAATTCATTGTCGTTCACAGGGTGTCCCACTATCAAGAGTAGGTCATCTATATAACGAACTAGTAACACAATTTTGTGCTGCCATGGATTCATTGAGGTATAAATGTAGGTTAATTCCCACCATGCGACAAAAATATTTGCAAATGAAGGCGCAAATTTTGCACCCATGGCGGTGCCACAAATTTGAAGAAAAAATTCTTCATTGAAAAGAAAATAATTATGTGACAAAAGAAAATTCAAAACACTGCAAATATACTCAATGAATTCAGTGGAGTATTGGGATTCCTTTTTAAGAAAAAAAGCAACAGCTTGTATACCTAGTGTTTGTGGAATAGATGTATACAATGAAACGATATCCATTGTTACCCATGAGAAGCCAGGTTGCCAGTCAATTTTATTGAGAGTCATCAAGAGATGAGAGGTGTCCCGGAGGTATGACAGCTGTGATATTGCCAGTGGCTGTAAGATAGTGTCAATCCACTCTGCCATAGGTTCCAGAAGCGAGCCAATACCGGCCACAATAGGCCTACCTGGGGGACACCTCTCATTCTTGTGAATTTTTGGAACATGATGAAAAATTGGGCAAATCGGATGCTTAGGTACCAATATGTCAATGTCAGAGTTTTTGAAAAGACCTAGACTTATACCTTCTTCGACTATTTTCATGAGTTTAGTTTGAAATAACTTAGTTGGATTGTGGTCCAATTTTCTATAAACTTTAGTGTCAGACAATTGTCTATAAGCCTCATCCATATAGAGCTGTTTATTCATTATGACAATGCTGCCCCCCTTATCCGAATCTCGAATAACAATATCTTTGTTTTTGGCCAGTTTATCAAGAGCCTGGCGTTCTTTGAAAGTAAGATTAGGGGGGGCAGCAGTGTCCCTAACTCTTTGTTCCAGTTCAAAAATATCTTTTTGAACGGATTTTTGGAAAGCATTTATCATAGGGCCTCTGAAGTGAACAGGATAAAAATCGGACCTATGTTTTTTAGGTGCAGGTGTGAGTGCAGATGTAGACATGGATGTCATGGGGCCCTCACTGAGTAAACTCTCTAAATCACTGATAGCACATGCATCTGCAAAAGGAAGATGAGGTGTAACCTCCAAATTATTCTTCACATATGAAGACCTGGAAGAATCTGACATATCAGTATTTTCACTCATAGTTGAGAAATATTTTTTTAACGATAACTTTCTCACAAATTTGTTAATATCTAAGAGAGTATTAAAACAAGAAAACTTTCTTGTTGGAGCAAAGCCTAAGCCTTTAGATAATACTCTAATTTCTTCTTTAGTTAGAACATAATCAGAGATATTAACAATACTTTTATCAGTGACCTTATCATCAATGTCCCTGTTGTCAGAAACTTCCAGGTTATCTGAAATTTCAAAACTTTCAGGGTTTTCAGGATATTCAATCAATGTCCCTTCTTTTTCTTGTTCTTTTTTCCTCCTCTTGTTTTTCCATCTCCTTCTTCTTCTCCTTCTTTTTGCAATGTTCTTCTGGTTTTTGGACGAGTGTCCTGCAGCTGATCCTCCAGCGTTGGTTCTCCTAAAAAAGAAGCAGAAGAAGGGGAGGGAGAAGCAGATGGAGAAGAAGAGGGAGTAGAGAGAGGAGAAATGGAGGAAAGTGAGGATAGGGAAGAGGAGAAGGTAGACCCCCCTGGGGTTTTGGAAGTAGCTTCTGAGTCTGAGGAATCGCCATCATCAGTACTGAAGATTACTCTTTTTTCTTGTTTACGCTTATTCTTTAAAATCGACTTCGGCACATCACTTCCATTATTTTTTTTTATTTTTGGTCCTAACGCTGCTTTTTAACGCCCGCTGGTATTACAAGTCTTGCAGGTACAGGTGTACCGCTCACTTTTTTGACCAGACTTGGAAATACCACAAATCCACTTACGTAAATTGCGTAACCTCTTTTTTCAATGGGACTTGCATAGCGCCGGTATTACGAGTCTGCCAAAAAGTGAGCGAAATCTCAAAGTCAAGAAATGGTTCCTTAAAAACCCTTATGAAAGGAATAACGAGGTGATACTAGATAGCACAGTAACTTTTAAACATACAAATCTAAGAGAAAAATCTAGATTCTATCCAAAACATATAAAGGGAGGTCCATTGGAGACCTTTGAGAAGCTGATTACAAATGATATACAGAATCTAAATTTGGATAAATGTATAAAAGAAAAGTATGAATATAACAAAAACACAATTATGTGATATTAAAATACTTGAGGATAATAATAATGTGGTAGTCAAACCAGCAGATAAGGGGGGGAATAGTTTTGATGAATAAAGATGACTATATAATAATGTGTAACCTATTACTAGATGATAAAGAAACGTATAAGATTCTTACAAAAGATCTGACTGGTAACTTTCTAAATTAATTGACAAATCTTATAAACAGGGCCAAAAGACTTGGTATTCTGACTGATAAAGAAACTGACTATCTAATTATCAAGAATCCTAGAATCCCTCTTCTATATTGCCTACCAAAAATACACAAAAGTGTGTCAAATCCTCACGAAAGACCAATAGTCTCTGGGATTGATTCTATTACTGCAAATCTATCTGAATATATTGATCTATTTCTACAAGATTATGTAAAATCCTTGCTCTCGTATCTCAGGGACTCTACTGATGTCCTTCGGATTTTAGAGAATATACAGTGGGAAGACAATTTTTTGTTAGCCACGTGTGATGTCTCGGCATTATATACATGCATTAAACATGACTTTGGGATTGAAGCCATTAATTTCTATCTTGGTAAAGATAATAATCTGCTAAATGAGCAAAAGCTATTTATGTTAAAGTATTAATTTTATTTTATCCCATAATTATTTTAATTTTAATGGGAAATTTTATCTGCAACAATATGGTACAGCAATGGGGACCAGATTTGCCCCCGGTTATGCAAATCTTTTTATGGGTATGTGAGAATTAATTTTCCTTGACTCAACTGACTTGGGGGGAAATCTGGTCTCCTATAAACGCTATATCAATGATATTTTAATCATCTGGAGAGGCACAAAAGAAGAATTAGAATGGTTCTTCTCGAGAATGAACATAAATGAAAAGAATCTAAAATTTACACATGAAATAAGTAATAAGTGTATTAACTTTTTGGACATTCAAATAGATGTTGTAGATGCCAAAATTAAGACCAAAACATTTTTTAAACCAGTCGATGCCAATGGGTATAAAGTTGCCATTTAGACAAATGGAAAAAGAATATCCCAAAAAGTCAATTTATGTGCATTAGAAAAAATTGTATGACAGACTCAGATTACTTTGAGCAATCAGACGTTTTAGTAAAAAAAAAATTTAAGTAAGGGATATAAGTTATATTTAATAGAGTCATCACGAGAGGAGGCTCTGAAATTAAACAGAGCAGATTTACTTACACAAAAGAAGAAAGAAATTACCCCAAAATCGACTGATGCAGTTACATTAAAGATTCAATTTATAACTCAATACAATGAGGATAATACGAGATTGGAAAAGATTTTAAAGAAACATTGGCACATTCTTAAAACAGATGATATGTTAGCTCCGTTTATTCCTCAAAACCCAACTATAGTATATAGGAAATGCAGAAATCTTAAAACCCATCTTGATCCCACTCATTTGAAAAGAGGGGGTCATTACACAAGTAAGGATAGAGATCTGAGAGGGGATAGAATTGCTGGATTTTTTCCTTGCATTAGTTGTAAGGCATGTAAACACTCAAATAAATGTAAAGTATTTAAATCATGAGTAACACAAAAGGATTTCAGAATAAGAGAGATTTTTAGATGTACAGATTATAATGTAGTTTATCTTCTTGAGTGCTTATGTGGGGCCCAATATGTAGGAGAGTCGACAAGGCCTGTCAAGAATAGAATAAGAGAACATATAAACTCTATTGAGAATATGGATTTAGACAGAAATAAGGAACTCCCTATTCCAAAACATTTTAAAAAGTGTAATAATGGCAATACCAAGCACTTAACTTATACTATAATAGATAAGGTGAAGCCTAATTGAAGAGGTTGTAATATCCAAAAAGAACTTCTAAGATTAGAAGCAAAGTGGATCTTTGAGCTAAAAACTTTAACACCACATGGTTTGAATTTGGAATTCAACTTGGGTTGTTTCTTATAACTTGGTTGCAATTTTGTATATAAAAAATTTGATATATAAAATTTTAATCCCTTTTTATTATTATTACTATTATTATTATTTTTTTATAATGTATTATTCCCACATCTTAATGCCTATGAAATAATTTGATTTTAGAATAATGAACGTAGTACTATAATAGTTTAAAACTACATAGAAAGAATCAGGGAATCTATAAATACAAATATATTTAATCTGAATAACCTATAATAAGCAAATATAGTTTGATATTGCTACATATGTATAAATATACAAAATATATTTTTTGTATATATCTATTTATATGGGTTATTATTTTGCAAACTTTGAAGGTGCTGGAATTTTTAAAGTATTGTATATCAGACGAATTTTCTTTTCTAAGAATTTTCTTATTAGATATTTATGTGTATTATGTTTTTTACTAGTATATATGAAGTTTTTAATAATATGATGTATTTTATCTATTTATTTTTATTCATATGTTGCATAATTTTACTGTATCATTTTCACACTTTAGCACATATGAAATATGAAATATAGTAGTAGTATGAATGTATAAAGTGTATTATTTACTATGTTATCGGGCTGTCTACAAGCTTATAGCCGCAATTTAACCAATCAGATCAATAGTCTTGATAGAAAAGGAAGCACGTAACCATGCCCTATTATGAGCTTGAGAAAGATAGTATTTTGAAACGCGTTGCTCATATTGGCTTCCGTAGTGAAGCACAGCTGGTCTTTTGCTGATTTTAGGTTGTCGGCAACTTAACCAGTATAGCGGTCCAATAGTACTGTTGAAGCAGACTCGAGGGTTATTCTGATTTGTTGTGTACGATCAGACCCTGACTGAGATGCTATTTGCAACTGCTGGGTTCTTTCGCCTAAACCTTTGCACATTAATTGCCTACAAGTCTGCACTTGTTAAGGTGGAACGTAAGACAGAGGATTACCGTATACAAAAGTCCTTTCATTGGAAACCTATCACCTATCACTCATTGGTATAGGAGTGATTCACATCAGATGCCGATAATAACATTCTAAACTGTGAGTACAGATATTGTTTTTAACTCACTCATTGTCCTCTGCTACACTAAAAGGAACTCCCTTTTCCTATAGGACGAAACACACATTAAAATCTCGACTAAGGATAGCTGTTGGAGACTGAGAATTAAATCACCCTGCATTAGGACTGTTATCATATCATTCCACACTTTTGAGACACAATATATTTTATAGTGTTAAACAATATTTTAGTGGACTTATTGTGTGTTTTTTGGTAAGATTTTTTTATATGTTTTACTAATTCTCATATACATTGTGTATTGTACTTTGGTAGGATTATTTTAACATTTAATAGGTCGACCTAATAGTTTATCTTATTGATTTTTTATGTATGTTACCTTTTTTTATTAAATTACTATCAGCTAGATTTAGAGTTCTGCGGCCAAAGGCGTGCGTTAGCTACGTGTGCTTTTTTTCTCCCGCACCTTTTAAATACCGCTGGTATTTAGAGTTCACAGAAGGGCTGTGTTAGGCTCCAAAAAGGGAGCGTATCGCATATTTACTGCCACTGCAACTCTCAATACCAGCGGTGCTTACGGACACGGCCAGCTTAAAAAACGTGCTCGTGCACGATTCCCCCATAGAAAACAATGGGGCAGTTTGAGCTGAAAAAATACCTAACACCTGCAAAAAAGCAGTGTTCAGCTCCTAACGCAGCCCCATTGTTTCCTATGGGGAAACACTTCCTAAGTCTGCACCTAACACCCTAACATGTACCCCGAGTCTAAACACCCCTAACCTTACACTTATTAACCCCTAATCTTCCGACCCCGCTATTGCTGAAACCTGCATATTTTTTTTAAACCCTAATCTGCCGCTCCGTACACCGCCGCAACCTACGTTATCCCTATGAACCCCTAATCTGCTGCCCCTAACACCGCCGACCCCTATATTATATTTCTTAACCCCAAATCTGCCGCCCCCAACGTCGCCGCCACCTACCTACAATTATTAACCCCTAATCAGCCGACCGGACCTCACCGCTACTATAATAAAGTTATTAACCCCTAATCCGCCTCACTCCCGCCTCAATAACACTATAATAAATAGTATTAACCCCTAATCTGCCCTCTCTAACATCACCGACACCTAACTTCAAGTATTAACCCCTAATCTGCCGACCAGACCTCACCGCTACTCTATTAAATTTATTAACCCCTAAAGCTAAGTCTAAACCTAACACTAACACCCCCCTAAGTTAAATATAATTTAAATCTAACGAAATAAATTAACTCTTATTAAATAAATTATTCCTATTTAAAGCTAAATACTTACCTGTAAAATAAACCCTAATATAGCTACAATATAACGAATAATTTTATTGTAGCTATTTTAGGATTTATATTTATTTTACAGGCAACTTTGTATTTATTTTAACTAGGTACAATAGCTATTAAATAGTTATTTAATATTTAATAGCTACCTAGTTAAAATAATTACAAAATTACCTGTAAAATAAATCCTAACCTAAGTTACAATTAAACCTAACACTACACTATCAATAAATAAATTCAATACAATACCTACAAATAAATACAATTAAATAAACTAACTAAAGTACAAAAAATAAAAAAGAACTAAGTTACAAAAAATAAAAAAAATATTTACAGACATTAGAAAAATATTATAACAATTTTAAGCTAATTACACCTACTCTAAGCCCCCTAATAAAATAACAAAGACCCCCAAAATAAAAAAATGCCCTACCCTATTCTAAATTAAAAAAGTTCAAAGCTCTTTTACCTTACCAGCCCTTAAAAGGGCCTTTAGAGGGGCATGCCCCAAAGAAAACTGCTCTTTTGCCTGTAAAAAAAAATATACAACCCCCCCAACATTAAAACCCACAACCCACATACCCCTAATCTAACCCAAACCCCCCTTAAATAAACCTAACACTAAGCCCCTGAAGATCTCCCTACCTTGTATTCACCCCACCGGGTTCACCGATCGGTCCTGGCTCCGACGTCTTCATCCAAGCCCAAGCGGGGGCTGAAGATGTCCATGATCCGGCTGAAGTCTTCATCCAAGCGGGAGCTGAAGAGGTCCATGATCCGGCTGAAGTCTTCTATCAAGCGGCATCTTCAATCTTCTTTCTTCTGGATCCATGTTCATCCCGCCGACGCGGAACATCCATCTTCACCGACGACTTCCGGACGAATGAGGGTTCCTTTAAGGGACGTCATCCAAGATGGCGTCCCTCGAATTCCGATTGGCTGATAGGATTCTATCAGCCAATCGGAATTAAGGTAGGAAAATTCTGATTGGCTGATGGAATCAGCCAACCAGATTGAGCTTGCATTCTATTGGCTGTTCCGATCAGCCAATAGAATGCCAGCTCAATCTGATTGGCTGATTGGATCAGCCAATCGGATTGAACTTGAATCTGATTAGCTGATTCCATCAGCCAATCAGAATTTTCCTACCTTAATTCCGATTGGCTGATAGAATCCTATCAGCCAATCGGTATTCGAGGGACGCCATCTTGGATGACGTCCCTTAAAGGAACCGTCATTCGTCGGGAAGTCATCGGTGAAGATGGATGTTCCGCGTCGGCAGGATGAACATGGATCCGGAAGAAAGAAGATTGAAGATCCCGCTTGATAGAAGACCTCTTCAGCTCCTGCTTGGATCAAGACTTCAGCCGGATCATGGACCTCTTCAGCTCCCGCTTGGATCAAGACTTCAACCGGATCATGGACATCTTCAGCCCCCGCTTGGGCTTGGATGAAGACGTCGGAGCCAGGACGGATCGGTGAACCCGGTGTGGTGAATACAAGGTAGGGAGATCTTCAGGGGCTTAGTGTTAGGTTTATTTAAGGGGGGTTTGGGTTAGATTAGGGGTATGTGGGTGGTGGGTTGTAATGTTGGGGGGGGTATTGTATGGGTTTTTTTTACAGGCAAAAGAGCAGTTTTCTTTGGGGCATGCCCCGCTAAAGGCCCTTTTAAGGGCTGGTAAGGTAAAAGAGCTTTGAACTTTTTTAATTTAGAATAGGGTAGGGCATTTTTTTATTTTGGGGGTCTTTGTTATTTTATTAGGGGGCTTAGAGTAGGTGTAATTAGCTTAAAATTGTTATAATATTTTTCTAATGTCTGTAAATATTTTTTTATTTTTTGTAACTTAGTTCTTTTTTATTTTTTGTACTTTAGTTAGTTTATTTAATTGTAATTATTTGTAGGTATTGTATGTAATTAATTTATTGATAGTGTAGTGATAGGTTTAATTGTAGATAATTGTAGGTATTTTATTTAATTAATTTATTGATAGTGTAGTGTTAGGTTTAATTGTAACTTAGGTTAGGATTTATTTTACAGGTAATTTTGTAATTATTTTAACTAGGTAGCTATTAAATAGTTAATAACTATTTAATAGCTATTGTACCTGGTTAAAATAATTACAAAGTTGCCTGTAAAATAAATATTATTCCTAAAATAGCTACAATATAATTATTTGTTATATTCTAGCTATATTAGGGTTTATTTTACAGGTAAGTATTTATCTTTAAATAGGAATAATTTATTTAATAAGAGTTAATTTATTTTGTTAGATTTAAATTATATTTAACTTAGGGGGGTGTTAGGGTTAAGGTTAGACTTAGCTTTAGGGGTTAATAACTTTATTATAGTAGCGGTGAGGTCCGGTCGGCAGATTAGGGGTTAATAATTGTAGGTAGGTGTCGGCGATGTTAGGGAGGACAGATTAGGGGTTAATACTATTTATTATAGGGTTACTAAAGGCGGGAGTGAGGCGGATTAGGGGTTAATACATTTATTATAGTGGCGGTAAGGTCCGGTCGGCATATTAGGGGTTAAAAATTGTAGGTAGGTGGAGGCGACGTTGGGGGCGGCAGATTAGGGGTTAATAAATATAATATAGGGGTCGGCGGTGTTAGGGGCAGCAGATTAGGGGTTCATAGGGATAACGTAGGTGGCGGCGGTGTGCGGTCGGCAGATTAGGGGTTAAAAAAATTTAATAGAGTGGCGGCGATGTGGGGGGACCTCGGTTTAGTGGTACATAGGTAGTTTATGGGTGTTAGTGTACTTTAGAGCACAGGAGTTAAGAGCTTTATAAACCGGCGTTAGCCCAGAAAGCTCTTAACTCCTGACTTTTTTCTGCGCTGGAGTTTTGTCGTTAGATTTCTAACGCTCACTTCAGCCAAGACTCTAAATACCGGCGTTAGAAAGATCCCATTGAAAAGATAGGATACGCAAATGGCGTAGGGGGATCTGCCGTATGGAAAAGACGCGGCTGGAAAGTGAGCGTTAGACCCTTTTCTGACTGACTCTAAATACCAGCGGTAGCCCAAAACCAGCGTATTATTATTATTTTAATAGTGTCTACATTGTATATCTCAATTGATCAAGTTACACTTGCAGTTTATCTTCTACACTTGTAAATTGATCAATAAGAGCATTTGGATACAATTTATATTCTCTGTTTATTCGTGTTACACTTAGGCTTTTCTTAGCGCTCCCTAGTCCCTCCTTTGTTTTCCAAAAAGTGAGCGGTACACCCTCTCCTATCAAGACTGGTACCGCATTTTAAAGTCAGTAGTTAAGAGTTTTACACTACAAAGCCATAGCATAAAACTCTTAACTAAAGTGCTAAAAAGTACACTAACACCCATAAAATACCTATTAACCCCTAAACCAAGGCCCAAACGCATCGCAAACACTAAAAGAACATTTTTAACCCCTAATCTGCCGAACCGGACATCGCCGCCACTATAATAAATATATTAACCCTTAAACCGCCGCACTCCCGCCTCGCAAACATTAGTTAAATATTATTAACCCCTAATCTGCCGTCCCTAACATCGCCGACACCTACCTATATTTATTAACCTCTAATCTGCCGCCCCCAACGTCGCCGCCACTATACTAAAGTTATTAACCCCTAAATCTAAGTCTAACCCTAACCCTATCACCCCCTAACTTAAATATAATTAAAAGAAATTTAATAAATATTCCTATCATTAACTAAATTATTCCTATTTAAAACTAAATACTTACCTGTAAAATAAACCCTAAGCTAGCTACAATATAACTAATAGTTACATTGTAGCTAGCTTAGGGTTTATTTTTATTTTACAGGCAAGTTTGTATTTATTTTAACTAGGTAGAATAGTTATTAAATAGTTATTAACTATTTAATAACTACCTAGCTAAAATAAAGACAAATTGACCTGTAAAATAAAACCTAACCTAAGTTACACTAACACCTAACACTACACTATAATTAAATTATTTCCCTAAATTAAATACAATTAAATACAATTAAATTAAAGTACTAAAGATAGAATTCTATCAGCCAATCGGAATAAAGGTAGAAAAAATCCTACTGGCTGATGCAATCAGCCAATAGGATTGAAGTTCAATCCTATTGGCTGATCCAATCAGCCAATAGAATGCCAGCTCAGTCCTATTGGCTGATTGGATAATTTAATTTAATTGTATTTAATTGTATTTAATTTAGGGAAATAATGCAACTGTTAGTTATATTGTAGCTATCTTATTTTATAGGTAAGTATTTAGCTTTAAATTGGAATAATGTAGTTAATTATAATAATTTTATTTAGATGTATTTAAATTATATTTAAGTTAGGGGGGTTAGGGTTATACTTAGGTTTAGGGGTTAATAAATTTAGACTAGTGGCGGCGACGTTGGGTGCGGCAGATTAGGGGTTAATAAATATAATGTAGGTGTCAGCGACATTGGGGGCAGCAGATTAGGGGTTAATAAATATAATGTAGGTGTCGGCGATGTTGGTGGCGGCAGATTAGCGGTTAATAAGTATAATGTAGGTGTCGTGATGTCGGAGGCGGCAGATTAGGGGTTAATAAGTTTAATATAGGTGTCGGCGATGTCTTGGGTGGCAAGATTAGGGGTTAATAAGTGTAAGATTAAGGGTGTTTAGACTTGGGGTTCATGTTAGGGTGTTAGGTGTAGACATAAATTTTATTTCCCCATAGGAATCAATGGGGCTGCGTTAGGAGCTTTATGCTGCTTTTTTGCCTGTGTTAGACTTTTTTCAGCTGGCTCTCCCCATTGATTCCTATGGGGAAATCATGCACGAGCACGCACAACCAGCTCACCGCTAATGTAAGCAGCGCTGGTATTGGAGTCATATGTGGAGCAAAATTTTGCTAAACGCTCACTTTTTGTCTGTTTGAAAAAACCCATAATACCAGCGCTGTCTGTAAGTGAGCGGTGAGCATAAACTGCTCGTTAGCACCGCATAGACTCTAACGCAAAACTCGTAATCTAGGTGATAGTTAAACACTTTATTAAATATGAATATTACATAAATATGATTTTTCATGTTTTCAGCTGCTTAAATGCAAAGGGCTCCAATGCACTTATACATATGTCTATATGTGTTTATATGTGTATATTTGTCTGTAAACACATAAATACATAAAAAATATATGTACACACATATATATATATATATATATATATATACAGTATATACAGTATATATAAACATACATATACATATTTAGACGTGTATGTATGTATCTCTATGTTTAAGCCCTTTGCATGCCTTTTTTTATCTAACACCTGAGACCTCATATTTTTGAGCCCTTATAACTTTATTACGCAATTTTTTTTAAATATAATTTTATCAGACAGGAAAAATTCAATAGCTCTGATTAAATGATTGGAGGTACATAATGGCCTACATTTATAGATGCTTGCATGACCATTTTTTTTTTTTTTACCTAAACCCCTACTTAGCATTGTGGATCTAAAAAACATAATTTATGTAAGAACTTACCTGATAAATTAATTTCTTTCATATTGGCAAGAGTCCATGAGCTAGTGACGTATGGGATATACATTCCTACCAGGAGGGGCAAAGTTTCCCAAACCTCAAAATGCCTATAAATACACCCCTCACCACACCCATAATTCAGTTTAACGAATAGCCAAGCAGTGGGGTGATAAAGAAAGGAGTAAAAAGCATCAACAAAGGAATTTGGAAATAATTGTGCTTTATACAAAAAAATCATGACCACCATAAAAAGGATGGGCCTCATGGACTCTTGCCAATATGAAAGAAATGAATTTATCAGGTAATTTCTTACATAAATTATGTTTTCTTTCATGTAATTGGCAAGAGTCCATGAGCTAGTGACGTATGGGATAGCAATACCCAAGATGTGGAACTCCACGCAAGAGTCATTAGAGAGGGAGGGATAAAATAAAAACAGCCATTTTCCACTGAAGAAAATTAATCCACAACCCAAAATATAAGTTTATTCTCATAAATGAAAGGAAAAAACTTAAAACATAAGTTGAAGAATCAAACTGAAACAGCTGCCTGAAGAACTTTTCTACCAAAAACTGCTTCAGAAGAAGCAAATACATCAAAATGGTAGAATTTAGTAAATGTATGCAAAAAAGACCAAGTTGCTGCTTTGCAAATCTGATCAACTGAAGCTTCATTCCTAAAAGCCCACGAAGTGGAAACTGATCTAGTAGAATGAGCTGTAATTCTCTGAGGCGGGCTTGACCCGACTCCAAATAAGCTTGATGAATCAAAAGCTTTAACCACGATGCCAAGGAAACGGCAGAAGCCTTCTGACCTTTCCTAGGACCAGAAAAGAAAACAAATAGACTAGAAGTCTTACTGAAATCTTTAGTAGCTTCAACATAATATTTCAGAGCTCTCACCACATCCAAAGAATGTAAAGATCTCTCCAAAGAATTCTTAGGATTAGGACACAAGGCAGGGACAACAATTTCTCTATTAATGTTGCTAGAATTCACAACCTTAGGTAAGAATTTAAATTAAGTCAGCAAAACTGCCTTATCCTGATGAAAAATAAGAAAAGGAGATTCACAAGAGAGAGCAGATAATTCAGAAACTATTCTAGCAGAAGAGATGGCCAAAAGAACACTTTACAAGAAAGTAGTTTAATGTCCAAATAATGCATATGCTCAAATGGTGGAGCCTTTAAAGCCTTCAAAACCAAATTAAGACTCCAAGGAGGAGAGATTGATTTAATGACAGGCTTGATATGAACCAAAGCTTGAATAAAAAAGTGAATATCAGGAAGCTTAGCAATCTTTCTGTGAAATAAAACAGAAAGAGCAGAGATTTGTCCTTTCAGGGAACTTGCAGACAAACCCTTATCCAAACCATCCTGAAGAAACTGTAAAATTCTAGAAATTCTAAAAGAATGCCAAGAGAATTTATGAGAGGAACACCATGAAATATAAGTCTTCCAAACTCGATAATAAATCTTTCTAGAAACAGATTTATGATCCTGCAACCTAGTATTAATCACAGAACCAGAGAAACCTCTATGACTAAGCACTAAGCGTTCAATTTCCATACCTTCAAATTTAATGATTTGAGATCCTGATGGAAGAACGGACCTTGAGACAGAAGATCCAGCCTTAATGGAAGTAACCAAGTTTGGCATCTGGACATCTGAACAAGATCCGCATACCAAAACCTGTGAGGTCATGCTGGAGCCACCAGCAACACAAACAATTGCTCCATGGTGATTTTGGAGCTCACTCTTGGAAGAAGAATTAAAGGCGGGAAAATATAAGCAGGTTGATAACATCAAGGAAGTGTCAACGCATCCACTGCTTCCGCCTGAGGATCCCTGGACCTGGACAAGTACCTGGGAAGTTTCTTGTTTAGATGAGAAGTCATCAGATCTATTTCTGGAAGACCACATATCTGAACAACCTGAGAAAACACATCTGGATGGAGGGACCACTCCCCCGAATGTAAAGTCTGACGGCTGAGATAATCCTCTTCCCAGTTGTCTATACCTGTGATAAGAACCACAGAAATTAGACAAGAGCTGGATTCTGCCCAAGCAAGTATCCGGGATACTTCTTTCATAGCTTGGGGACTGTGAGTCCCACCCTGATGATTGACATATGCCACAGTTGTGATATTGTCTGTCTGAAAACAAATGAATGGTTCGCTCTTCAACAGAGGCCAAATCTGAAGAGCCCTAAAAATCACACAGAGTTCCAAAATATTGATTGGTAATCTCGTCTCTTGAGATTTCCAAACCCCTTGTGCTGTCAGAGATCCCCAAACAGCTCCCCAACCTGAAAGACTTGCATCTGTTGTGATCACAGTCCAGGTTGGACGAACAAAAGAGGCCCCTAGAACTATATGATGGTGATCTAACCACCAAGTCAGAGATAGTCGAACATTGGGATTTAAGGATATTAATTGTGATATCCTTGTATAATCCCTGCACCATTGGTTCAGCATACAAAGCTGGAGAGGTCTCATATGAAAATGAGCAAAGGGGATCACGTCCGATGCTGCAGTCATGAGACCTAAAACTTCCATGCACATAGCTACTGAAGGGAATGACTGAGACTGAAGGTTTCAACAGGCTGCAACCAGTTTTAAACGTCTCTTGTCTGTTAGAGACAGAGTCATGGACACTGAATCTATCTGGAAACCTAAAAAGGTGACCCTTGTCTGAGGAATCAAATAACTTTTTGGTAAATTGATCCTCCAACCATGTTTTCAAAGAAACAACACTAGTTGATTCATGTGAGATTCTGCATAATGTAAAGACTGAGCTAGTACTAAGATATTGTCCAAATAAGGAAACACTGCAATACCCCGCTCTCTGATTACAGAAAGTAGGGCACCGAGAACCTTTGAAAAGATTCTTGGAGCTGATGCTAGGCCAAAAGGAAGAGCGACAAATTGGTAATGCTTGTCTAGAAAAGAGAATCTCAGAAACTGATAATGATCTGGATGAATCTGAATATGAAGATATGCATCCTGTAAGTCTATTGTGGTCATATCCTTGCTGAACAAAAGGCAGAATAGTCCTTATAGTCACCATTTTGAAAGTTGGCACTCTTACATAATGATTAAAAATTTTTAGATCCAGAACTGGTCTGAATTAATTTTCTTTTTATGGGACAATGAATAGATTTTAATTAAACCTCAGACCCTATTCCTGAAATGGAACTGGCATGATTACCCCTGAAAACTCCAGGTCTGAAACACACTTCAGGAAAGCCTGAACCTTTACTGGATTTGCTGGGATGCGTAAGAGAAAATATCTTCTCACAGGAGGTCTTACTCTGAATCCTATTCTGTACCCCTGAGAGGTAATACTCAAAATTAATTGATTTTGGACAGAATTTGTCCAAATATCCTTGAAAAATCTTAATCTGCCCCCTACCAGCTGGGCTGGAATGAGGGCCGCACTTTCATGCGGACTTGGGTGCTGGCTTTGGTTTCTTAAATGGCTAGGATTTATTCCAATTTGAAGAAGGTTTCCAAATGGAAACAGATTCTTTGGGGTAAGGATTAGGTTTCTGTTCCTTATTTTGTCGAAAGGAACGAAAACGGTTAGAAGCTTTAGATTTACCCTTAGGTCTTTTATCCTGAGGCAAAAAACTCCCTTCCCCCAGTGACAGTTGAAATAATCGAATCCAACTGAGAACCAAATAACTTATTACCTTGGAAAGAAAGAAATAGCAATCTGGACTTAGAAGTCATGTCAGCATTCCAAGATTTAATCCACAAAGCTCTTCTAGCTAAAATAGTTAAAGACATAGATTTAACATCAATTTTGATGATATCAAAAATGGCATCACAAATAAAATGATTAGCATGTTGAAGCAAGCGAACAATGCTAGACAAATCTGAATCCAATTCTTGTTGCGCTAAATTTTCCAACCAAAAAGTTGATGCAGCTGCAACATCAGCCAAAGAAACTGCAGGCATGAGAAGATGACCAGAATATAAATAGGCTTTCCTTAGATAAGATTCAAGTTTCCTATCTAAAGGATCTATAAAAGAAGTACTATCTTCCATAGGAATAGGAGTACGTTTAGCAAGAGTAGAGATAGCCCCATCAACTTTGGGGATCTTTTCCCAAAACTCCAATGTAACTGCTGGCAAAGGATACAATTTTTTAAACCTTGAAGAAGGAATAAAAGAAGTACCAGGCCTATTCCATTCCTTAGAAATCATATCAGAAATAGCATCAGGAACTGGAAAAACCTCTGGAGTAAACAGAATTTAAACGTCTACTAGTTTTAATATCTAGAGGACTAGTTTCCTCAATATCCAATGTAATCAACACTTCTTTTAACAAAGAATGAATATACTCCATTTTAAATAAATAAGTAGATTTGTCAGTGTCAATATCTGAGGAAGGATCTTCTGAATCAGATAGATCCTCATCAGAGGAGGATAATTCAGTATGTTGTAGGTCATTTGAAATTTCATCAACTTTATGAGAAGTTTTAAAAGACCTTTTACGTTTATTAGAAGGCGGGATGGCAGACAAAGCCTTCTGAATAGAATCAGCAATAAATTCTTTTAAATTCACAGGTATATCTTGTACATTAGATGTTGAAGGAACAGCAACAGGCAATGTACTATTACTGATGGACACATTGGGGCCTATCTATCAAGCTCCGAGCAGAGCTTGAGGGCCCTTGTTTCTGGCAAGTCTTCAGACTCCCCAGAAACACAAGTTATGGAGCAGCGGTCACAAAGACCGCTGCTCCATAACCCTGTCTGGCTGCTCTGAGCAGGAAGACAGGAATCACCGGAATTCAACCCGATCAAGTACGATCGGGTTGATTGAAACCCCCTGCTGGTGGGCCATTGGCCGCGAGTCTGCAGGGGGGCGGCATTGCATCAGCAGCTCTTGTGAGCTGCTGGTGCAATGCTGAATACGGAAAGCGTATTGCTCTCCGCATTCAGCGATGTCTTGCGGACCTGATCCACACTGTCGGATCAGGTCCGCAAGACATTTGTTAAATTGGCCTCATTATCTGCATGTAAAAGTTTATCATGACAACTATTACAAACCACAGCTGGAGATATAACCTCCACAAGTTTACAACAAATGCACTTAGCTTTGGTAGAACTGTTATCATGCAGCAGGGTTCCAACAGTGATTTCTGAGACAGGAACAGATTGAGACATCTTGCAAATGTAAGAGAAAAAAACAACATATAAAGCAATATTATCAATTTCCATATATGGCAGTTTCAGGAATGGGAAAAAAATGCAAACAGCATAGCCCTCTGATAGAGAAAAAAAGGTAAGAGGCATATAGGAATGGGGTTTAAATAATAAAAATATTTGGCGCCAAGTATGATGTACAACACAAACAGAAAACATTTTTTGCTGCTAACAACATCCGGAAATGACACACTCGCGTCATTGAAGACTCAACCTTGTGAAAGGACTGGGCGTCAACTAAGACGCCGTAAATTACGAATTTGCATCATCGAACGTAACTTCGCGCCAAAAAATCTTGCGCCAAAAATGACGCAATATACTTTGGCATATTGCACCCTCGCGAGCCTAATTCTGCCCGCGAATTTAAAATGACAGTCAAATGAAAAAAGACTATACCCCAGGTAAGAAATACATTTTTCCTAAAAAATGCATTTCCCAGATATGAAACTGACAGTCTGCAAAAGGAAATATACTGAAAACCTGAATCATGGCAAATATAAGTACAATACATATATTTAGAACTTTAAATAAATGCATAAAGTGCCAAACCATAGCTGAGAGTGTCTTAAGTAATTAAAACATACTTACCAAAAGACACTCATCCACATATAGCACATAGCCAAACCAGTACTGAAACGGTTATCAGTAGAGGTAATGGAATATGAGAGTATATCGTCGATCTGAAAAGGGAGGTAGGAGATGAATCTCTACGACTGATAACAGAGAACCTATGGAATAGATCTCCTGTGAGGAAAACCATTGCATTCAATAGGTAATACTCCCTCCACATGCCTCTGACATTCACTGTACTCTGAGAGGAATCAGGCTTCAAAATTCTGAGAAGCGCATATCAACGTAGAAATCTTAGCACAAACTTTCTTCACCACCTCCATAGGAGGCAAAGTTTGTAAAACTGAATTGTGGGTGTGGTGAGGGGTGTATTTATAGGCATTTTGAGGTTTGGGAAACTTTGCCCCTCCTGGTAGGATTGTATATCCCATACATCACTAGCTCATGGACTCTTGCCAATTACATGAAAGAAAAACATAATTTATGCTTACCTGATAAATTCATTTCTTTCATGGTGGTGAGAGTCTACAATCCATTACTCATGGGAATTTCTCTTCTCTGCCACTAGGAGGATGCAAATATTCCCAAACTCCAAGAGCTCTATAAAAACCCCTAACACATACCTCAGTCTAACGTATAGCCAAGTAAGTGAGGTAAAAAATGAATAAGAGCCAAACAAAAAGGAGCAGGGAAAAAAGATGTGCTAAAAAAAAATGTAACCCCAAAAAACAAAGGGTAGGGTCTCATGGACTCTCACCACCATAAAACAAATGAATTTATCAGGTAAGCATAAATTATATTTTTTTTCATACAGGGGGTGAGAGCCCAAGATCCATTACTCATGGGAACTAATACACAAGCTGTGAAGTCAACAAATAATAACATAAAGGTAGGGAATTTAAAATATATTTTTTACTGAGAAAATATTAAATGCACTTAAAATGGGGCAAGGCCATCAAACTGAGACAACTGCTTGAAGAAACTTTCTACCAAAAGCTGCTTCAGAGAAAGTTTGCAAAAAAGACCAAGGGCTCCATTACATATGCGGCGTCGCCCGCAAAACCCGGCGCCGTCGTTTTTTTATGCGATTTTGCTATTACATATACGGCGCCGCATATAAATGTGGCATGTATATTTCACCCGTCGTCCGCAATTTGTACTCCCATAAGCTAACATGGGACCGCGTCACAAATCGGTATCCAATATTCAGCACAATGACTTACGTGGCGAAAATGGAGAAATTTTACTCCATTTTCACCTCGCCAAACAAGGCAGCCGCAGCAGGCCTTGCACTGAGTATGGGGGCACCGTAACTCCTGTAACTGCCTGAAAAATATAAACTAACACCTAACGCATGCGCAATATCTATCTACCTGTCAAAAGCAATCCCCCACCGCAATCACTAATAAAGTGTATTAACCCCTATGTCCGCCATCAAACCTACACCGCAACTAATAAAAGTATTAACCCCTAAACCGACAACCCCCCCACAACGCAATATGCCTAATTAAACTATTAACCCCTATATCCGCTATCAAACCCACACCGCAATTACTTACAAACTATTAACCCCTAATCCGCCATTAACCCACAACGCAATAAACCTATTAAAACTATTAACCCCTAATCTGCCTTTAACCCACAACGCAATAAACCTATTAAAACTATTTACCCCTAAACCGCCAAAGGCCACAACGCAATAAACCCATTAAAGTATTAACCCCTAAACCGCCAAAGCCCACAACGCAATAAACCTATTACAGTATTAACCCCTAGAACGCCAAAGCCCACAAGGCAATAAATCTATTAAAGTATTAACCCCTAAACCACCAAAGCCCACAATGCAATAAACCTAACCCCTAACCCCCCCTAACCTAACCCCCCTAACCTAACAACGCCTAAATGAACCCAAATTACCTCATTTACAAAATACTAAACTTACTATTAAGCCTAACACTACTTTAAAATTACAAATAAAAGATTACGAGTTGTGTGCTAGGTTTAAAAAGCAGCGTTAAGAGGTCCTAACGCCGCTTTTCTTTTTAACGCCCGCTGGTATTACAAGTCTTGCAGGTACAGGAGTACAGCTCTCACTTTTTTGGCCAGACTTGGAAATACCGCAAATCCACTTACGTAAATTGCGTATCCTCTTTTTTCAATGGGACTTGTATAGCGCCGGTATTACGAGTCTGACAAAAAGTGAACGGTAGACCCTCTCCTGTCAAGACTGGTACCGCATTTTAAAGTCAGTAGTTTTACACTACAAAGCTGTAGCATAAAACTCTTAACTTAAGTGCTAAAAAGTACACTAACACCCATAAACTACCTATTAATCCCTAAACCGAGGCCCTCCTGCATAGCAAACACTAAAATAAAAATGTTAACCCCTAATCTGCTGAACCGGACATCGCCGCCACTATAATAAACATATTAACCCTTAAACCACCACACTCCCGCCTCGCAAACATTAGTTAAATATTATTAACCCCTAATCTGTCGTCTCTAACATCACTGACACCTGCCTACATTTGTTAACCCCTAATCTGCTGCCCCCAACGTTGCCACCACTATATTAAAGTTATAAACCCCTAAATCTAAGTCTAACCCTAACCCTAACACCCCCTAACTTAAATATAATTAAAAGAAATCTAAATAAATATTCCTATCATTAACTAAATTATTCCTATTTAAAACTAAATACTTACCTATAAAATAAACCCTAAGCTAGCTACAATATAACTAATAGTTACATTGTAGCTAGCTTAGGTTTTATTTTTATTTTACAGGCAAGTTTGTATTTATATACTAGGTAGAATAGTTACTAAATAGTTATTAACTATTCAATAACTACCTAGCTAAAATAAATACAAAGTTACCTGTAAAATAAAACCTAACCTAAGTTACAATTACACCTAACACTACACTATAATTAAATTAATTCCCTAAATTAAATACAATTAAATAAAAATTTCTAAAGTATAAAAAAAGACTAAATTACAGAAAACAATAAACAAATTACAAGATTTTTAAACGAATTACACCTAATCTAATCCCCCTAACAAAATAAAAAAGCCCCCCCCCAAAATAAAAATCCCTATGCTACACTAAATTACAAATAGCCCTTAAAAGGGCCTTTTGCGGGGCATTGCCCCAAAGTAATCAGCTCTTTTACCTGTAAAAAAAATTACAACCCCCCCCCAACATTAAAACCCACCACCCACACAACCAACCCTACTCTAAAACCCACACAATACCCCCTTAAAAAAACCTAACACTAACCCCTTGAAGATCACCTTACCGGGAGAAGTCTTCATCCAACCGGGCCGAAGTCCTCAACGAAGCTGGGAGACGTCTTCATCCAATAATTTTATTTAATTGTATTTAATTGTATTTAATTTAGGGAAATAATTTAATTATAGTGTAGTGTTAGGTGTAATTGTAACTTAGGTTAGGTTTTATTTTACAGGTACTTTTGTATTTAATTTAGCTCGGTAGTTATTAAATAGTTAATGACTATTTAATAACTATTCTGCCTAGTTAAAATAAATGCAAACTTGCCTGTAAAATAATAATAAATCCTAAGCTAGCTACAATGTAAATATTAGTTATATTGTAGCTAGCTTAGGGTTTATTTTATAGGTAAGTATTTAGTTTTAAATAGGAATAATGTAGTTAATGATAGGAATTTTAATTAGCTTTCTTTTAATTCTATTTAAGTTAGGGGGTGTTAGGGTTAGACTTAGGTTTAGGGGTTAATACATTTAGCATAGTGGCAGCAACGTTGGGGGCAGCAGATTAGGGGTTAATAAATGTAGGTAGGTGGCGACGATGTTAGGGCTGGCAGATTAGGGGTTAATAATATTTAACTAATGTTTGCGAGGCGGGAGTGCGGCGGTTTAGGGATTAATATGTTTATTATAGTAGCGGCGACGTTGGGGTTGGCAGATTAGGGGTTAATAAGTGTAAGTAGGTGGCGGCGACATTGGGGGCGGCAGAGTAGGGGTTAATAAATATAATGTAGGGTTAGGCGATGTTGGGGGCAGCAGATTAGGGGTTCATAAGTATAATGTAGGTGTCGGCGGTGTCCGGAGCGGCATATTAGGGGTTAAACATTATAATGTAGGTGTTGGCGATGTCAGGGGCGGCAGATTAGGGGTTAATAAGTGTAAGATTAGGGGTGTTTAGACTCGGGGTTCATGTTAGGGTGTTAGGTGTAGACATAAAAGGTATTTCCCCATAGGAATCAATGGGGCTGCGTTAAGGAGCTTTACGCTGCTTTTTTGCAGATGTTGGACTTTTTTTCAGTCGGCTCTCCCCGTTGATTCCTATGGGGAAATCGTGCACGAGCATGTTACACCAGCTCACCGCTAACGTAAGTGGTCCTCCAGACGGGCAGAAGTCTTCATCCAGACGGCATCTTCTATCTTCATCCATCCAGAGCGGAGCGGGTCCATCTTCAAGACATTCTATCAGCCAATCGTAATTAAGGTAGAAAAAATCCTATTGGCTGATGCAATCAGCCAATAGCATTGAGCTCGCATTCTATTGGCTGATTGGAACAATTCTATCAGCCAATCGGAATTGAAGGGACACCATCTTGGATTACGCCATTTAAAGGAACCTTCATTCAGTCTTAGCCATTGGATGAAGAGGATGCTCCGCATCGGATGCCTTGAAGATGGACCCGCTCCGCGCCGGATGGATGAAGATAGAAGATGCCGTCTGGATGAAGACTTCTGCCCGTCTGGAGGATCACTTCGCCCGGCTTGGATGAAGACTTCTCCCGGCTTCGTTGAGGACTTCAGCACGGTTGGATGAAGACTTCTCCCGGTAAGGTGATCTTCAAGGGGTTAGTGTTAGGTTTTTTTAAGGGGGTATTAGTTGGGTTTTAGAGTAGGGTTGGTTGTGTGGGTGGTGGGTATTAATGTTGGGGGGGATTTGTAATTTTCTTACAGGTAAAAGAGCTGATTACTTTGGGGCAATGCCCCGCAAATGGCCCTTTTAAGGGCTATTTGTAATTTAGTGTAGAGTAGGGCTTTTTTATATTGAGGTAATACAAGGAAGATAAAATAAAGGCATATTATACATTTTGTATTTCTTTTTGGTGAATTTTGCATACAAGACATTGTTTATCTATGTGACAGTGACATATCAACATATAAGAGAGCAGAGAGATCTCAATGCAAACATCATATATGTAGCCCTCAAGAAATACATAATACATATTGAAAGTACAGAACAATGTATGCGAATGTAAAATACAATAAACATAATCTAGTATTAACAGTGGGTAGGAGAGTGACGTCGCTACAGCCTGGTGGGGGTGTGTGCGCTGCTATCCAATTGCAGCCCCAAGAAATCGGCAAAAGAAAAGAGAAGCACTGTTGGCGTGGTGCCAGCTAGAAAAGCGGATCAAGCCCAATCCAAATAGTAGAAGGTAGAGGGAAGCAGCACTCTTACTCCATGGTCCTTAAAATCCAAAAGGTTTATTTCAAAAAATGTTAAAACACGTAGAAAAGTGGACAAGCACAGCACAATACAAATGCAAGCTATACAGGTGGAGGGGGGGGAGCAAATCCTTACATGTTTCGTGCTATGCAGCACTTAATCATAGGATAGCTCACCACCTGTGCAGCACACCTTTAAAGGAGCAATGGCCAATCATTCAAAGCCATAGTATACCCAAAATGAATGTCTTAAAGGCATACTGCACAGGTGTGAGAAGAAATGGTGTAACAGAAAAAATACTTATTACATAAGAAGTACAAAAATGAAAATAAAAATAAAAATAAAAATAGAAATGAATGTAAAAAACACATCAATAAATCATGTTACACAAGATCCAAATTAGTCTCAAAAAGAAAAATTAATTAATGAAATTGTAAATCTGATTATAAATCTAAGACAGATGAGATATAGTAATGAAAGATATATATCTATATCATCATATATACAAGGCAAGACAAAAATCAAAAATCAAAAATCAGAAAATCAAAAAAATCAAAAAATCAAAAAAGATTTTAAAGGCAATAAAGTACAAATCAAATGGGATATACAACTTTTGCCAAAACCTTAGAAAAAGTGGTATTGATTTTTCAAAATGTCATGCATTAATTGTGTTCATATTCACGTTACCATATTAACAGTGGGAATTTTTCGGTATTTAATACTTTGTTGGATCTCAATAAATTTGTTAGGAAGCTTACACTACGTAGACACTTTTCTAGTATTTCTGATAATGAAGAAGTGGAACTAGATGTACCAGATGAAATTACTGAGGGAGAAAACAATATATCCCTCCCCATCAGCAGTTTGCCTAGTACTAATCCAGAATCAACTTTTGATTTTAAAGACATATGTATTCTGGAGGAGTTAAGAATACTGGACACTACTGCTGATGGTGTGAATGATTCAGATGTTCCAAAACCTAAAAGAATAAGATCTAACTTTTACCCCACACAATCTAGGGGCACACATATTAATTTATTCCAAAAACAGGTGGAAAAGGAGATTGTGGAACTGGGTAAACATATCACTACAACAGGCCATAGTGATAATCTTACAAAAAGACAAAAAGCAGCAATCAGACAATTAGAAAGTAAACATGATCTTGTCATTCGCGCATCAGACAAAGGAGGTAATGTCGTAGTTATGAATAAAGCACAATACATTGATGAAGCCTATAAGCAATTGAATGATGGTATTACATATAGAAAGTTATCTTATAACCCAGAAAAAGAATTCACCCACAAATTGGACAGGTTACTTGAAGATGCACTTGCATTAGGTTTTATTTCACAAGAGGAGTGTGTTTTCCTAGTTCCACAGTTTCCTGTGACGCCGGTCTTTCACCACCTGCCTAAATTACACAAGGACTCAGTCAACCCACCAGGCCGTCCAATAATTTCTGGGATTGGCTCGTTGTTTGAACCATTGTCTGAGTGGGTTGACTCAGTCCTACAGCCTTTGGTACAGAACCTTAGTAGTTACCTAAGGGATTCATCCCATCTTTTAACTATTATTAACAAGATGAAATGGGATAAAGATCATAGGTGGGTGGTGATTGACGCGGTGTCACTATATTCACGTATACCACACAATTTGGGATTGCGTGCCATTGGTTTCTTTTTGGATAATTATACAAATTATTCCAGGGAATTTATATTGTTTTTTTGTGAGACTGTCGAGTTCCTACTGTCCCACAATTACTTCATGTTTAATGGTGAGTACTTTTTACAAATCTGTGGTACTGCGATGGGGGCGAAATTTGCCCCCTCATTCGCTAACTTATTTGTGGGATGGTGGGAACTCGGCAGCCTCTATAACGGCAATAACCCTTTCATAGATAACATCTACATATATATGCGTTACATTGATGACCTTATCTTTGTGGTCAAAGGTGACTTTGTCTTTGAGGATTTCCTCAAATTTGTAAACAATAATGATCTACATTTACAGTTTACGGGGGAGATCCAAGATAAAGAAATTCATTTTTTGGATCTCACCTTAGTTGGCTCAGTCGAACTTAATAAGATCGTCACTGACACATATAGAAAACCAACCTCTGGCAATACGATTTTACATGCCACATCATGTCACCCTAAACATCTTATAAATTCGATACCTAAGAGCCAATTTCTTAGGTTACGTCGAAACTCCAATTCAGATAAATTGTTTAATATCCAAGCCACCAAATTGATGGATAGGCTTTGTGCTAGAGGTTACGATCGGAATATACTCCAGCAGTCCTTAGATGAGGTGAGATGTACCTATAATCCTAAAGAGGGAAAGCGGAATAACAAGGCCAATAAAGCAATGTGTGATAAAGATTTAGTAGTATTTTCGACAGAGTATTCTTCACAATTCAATGACTTATGTAAAATTATTAAAGGTAACTTATCCATACTTAAAGGTGATGATATTCTAGTAAACTTTGTAGATAAGGTCAAATTTGTGCCTAAAAGGGCACCCACACTTGCTAAAAAGCTTGCGCCCAGCATGGTGAACAGCCAAGTGGGTCCAAGGGGGTGCCAGTGGCTGAATAAGAAGGGCACTTTTAGATGTCTATCTCGAAACTGTCTTACTTGCTTACAGATATCTATGGAGACTGAATTCACCAGTCATGTAACCAAACAGAATTTCAAGATTAATCATTACGCCAATTGCAGTACAACATTCGTCGTCTATCTCATAGACTGTACCCTCTGTTCTGAACAGTATGTTGGTCAGACCTCACGTGCCCTTAGATCAAGAATAGGAGAGCACAGAAGGGATATTAAAAATTACAACAAGGATTCGAGTGTAGCAAGACATTTCAATTGCATACATTTTACTGATCAGCCAAAATTTACTGTTAAAGTAATAGACATAGCCAAAAAGCCCATTAGAGGAGGAAACATTTATAATATATTGTCCAAGAAAGAACTTTTTTGGATTTGGAAACTTAACACGAGGGTACCTTTTGGTCTAAATAAAGAATGGGACATTAGTTACTTTGTTGAGTAACTTGTTCCATCTTAAATAAGTCCCATCTATGTAGACACCCATTGTCGTAGTCATATCAAGAATACTCATCAAAAATTATTTATTCATATTATTTATATAGTTTATATATTTTTGCTTTATTCTTAATCTCATTCTAAATATATTCAGTATTACATTCACATATCTTCATATTTTGACACCTTGATATATACAATTATACATATCTGTATATGTTCTCACATTAACTTTTTTATTTTTATTTTTGTATTTATCTACAACTGTGAAAAAATATGAAGGGATATGAAAAAATTATGAAAAAATATGAAAAAATATGGAAAAAATTTGACAGTATTCTAATACATGTATAACATATGTATATCAGACTCCAAAATTCTGATTTCTGAAAATATAAGTTATGTTCAGTTGTTTCAATCCCACTGTTAATATGGTAACGTGAATATGAACACAATTAATGCATGACATTTTGAAAAATCAATACCACTTTTTCTAAGGTTTTGGCAAAAGTTGTATATCCCATTTGATTTGTACTTTATTGCCTTTAAAATCTTTTTTGATTTTTTGATTTTTTTGATTTTCTGATTTTTGATTTTTGATTTTTGTCTTGCCTTGTATATATGATGATATAGATATATATCTTTCATTACTATATCTCATCTGTCTTAGATTTATAATCAGATTTACAATTTCATTAATTAATTTTTCTTTTTGAGACTAATTTGGATCTTGTGTAACATGATTTATTGATGTGTTTTTTACATTCATTTCTATTTTTATTTTTATTTTTATTTTCATTTTTGTACTTCTTATGTAATAAGTATTTTTTCTGTTACACCATTTCTTCTCACACCTGTGCAGTATGCCTTTAAGACATTCATTTTGGGTATACTATGGCTTTGAATGATTGGCCATTGCTCCTTTAAAGGTGTGCTGCACAGGTGGTGAGCTATCCTATGATTAAGTGCTGCATAGCACGAAACATGTAAGGATTTGCTCCCCCCCCTCCACCTGTATAGCTTGCATTTGTATTGTGCTGTGCTTGTCCACTTTTCTACGTGTTTTAACATTTTTTGAAATAAACCTTTTGGATTTTAAGGACCATGGAGTAAGAGTGCTGCTTCCCTCTACCTTCTATAATCTAGTATTACCTCTTTTTACTTTTTGTTTCCTATATGAACACATATTAAATTTTATATAATTTAAATATCCTGAAAACTTATACATCTTATAGAGTGATATACTGAGAATAATAGAAATGTATTTATCATCTGAGATTTTGCAAAATATAGGAAATCATTAAAAGTTGCTCCTACAAGATGCACAGAATTGGAGATCAGGTCAGTGAGTGTTAATCTTTGACCGCCAGTGGGCTATCAACACTTCTCACTGTCTCCTGTAGCTGAATACTTTAATAAACCATCCTCAGCGTCTCTATAAGTAAAAATATAGGAACAACTTATATCAACACAATATCCATAGCGGGTAAACACCGCTTGTTTGTCAACCCATAATAAGAGTGAATAGTAGCTAGACATACTTATATATATATAAATAAAGCATTTAAACTATGAGGTGGAAGCTGATTTAGTATAATACATTTTATATGGTGAGGAAAAATGTCACCTTCCTGAGTCCTCCCGCCTTGTAATATTCAAGGACACTTTTATCTTTTAAATCTAAGTCATTATTCCCTAGGTTGGGAGCTTTACCCAATGAGAAAAACAAAAAAGACCAGAGTAAAACAATATATTAGGTCTCCCTGTAACTTAGAGGAAGCTTGTACTCTGGCGGCTAATTATAAATTTAAGAGGAAGGCCTGTGCTCTGTTAAATAGCATAGGATCCCCCTTTTAAAATATAAAGCCTTGTCCAGTTAAATAGAGGTAATGCACAGTGGGATACCATTAAGCAGATTTCCCTATGATTATAGCATGGTTCATATTGCAGTGAATAACAATATTTGTAGGAGAAGGGTACATGTACACACCAAAGTTCAAGCCTATTACACAACTCACATAGGTTATTATGATGGCTATAACAAACTTCCCATCAAAAGGACCTAACATGTATATAGTACCAGAAGTGTCCTTCGTTGTAGCATAAAATACATAATACATCTCACTATTTGTATGTAATGGCTGCCCTAGCTGGACAAAGTAATTGAAGCTGATAAATCCAGTCTTGTAACTAGGCTTCATACTCCACCGTTTTTATTAATAATAGGAGGGCAGGTATATGCAACATGGCTGTCCTTTAAATCAAAGTCAGGGAAAATAAAATGTCCAAGACACCGTGCTCACTACCATAGATCACAGTATCGTGTGGAAAGACAGAAACACATTAAAATGTCATCCGACTCCTCTCCTAGCCTTGCTGAACTTGCCGCATATGGAAAAAGAGCTCATAATAGAGCATATGATGAACAAATGATGTCGGGGAGTTCCTCTATAGTAATTCTGAGCAATTTTGGACAAGGCTATTGAATAGGTGTAAGGGACCTGGGTCACGTCAACCTCTTCTAAGGAGGGCCTTATAGGCAGATCCAATTCACCGGACATCTCTGAAATCCTTGGAGCCTCTGTACTTTGCGTCGGGTGGCCGGCCGTATCCACCCCCACCAGTGGCAGCAGCTTCTCTGACTTTTTCCCGGTTTCAGATGCAAAAGGGATAGGCACGCCTCCCAGGACCTCACCCCTCCAGTAATATATGGAAGCTTCTTGCCGCTTCATGAGTCTGGGTTCCCTCGGCTCCAAAACACGCAAGTGTTCCCAAAACCACTGATAAGGTGCTGCATGTAGTAGTGCTGTACATCAAGCTCTCATACCGGCGCCATCAGCTTCTCTTCTCGCAGTTGTTCTCTAGAGCAGGCTTTCACAACAGAAATGAGATGAGCAAAATTAGAGTCCACTTTCTGGGCTATTGTGGCAAAGAGGACTTGGATTTCATTCCGGAGAGTCTCATCCATATTGTACAGTTTCTTCACCTCCTATTATAAGCAATAAAGTAAGCCTGCTTAACCCAGCAGGACGGGGGGGGGGGGTTATAAAGTGAGCTAATGAAGAAAGGCAGCCTCCGTGTCTCTTCTGTCATCTTAAGTAGTGGCTCTTTTCCTTAAATCTCTATGCTTGCAACATCTGTCGATGCAGCTACCTTTCACCCTCCAGGTTCCACCAAAAGAAATAGTAATCAGACACACAGAGAGTAAAAAGTTTATAAATTAGTATTATTTGGCCTAGAGCTAGTCAACATTGCATCTAGACACGACGGCTGCTAAGACACGCCCCCTGGGGGGCTTTTTTATTTTGTTAGGGGGATTAGATTAGGTGTAATTAGTTTAAAAATCTTGTAATTTGTTTATTATTTTCTGTAATTTAGTGTTTGTTTGTTTTTGTACTTCAGATAATTTTATTTAATTTTATTTAATTGTATTTAATTTAGGGAAATAGTTTAATTATAGTGTAGTGTTAGGTGTAATTGTAACTTAAGTTAGGTTTTATTTTACAGTTACTTTTGTATTTATTTTAGCTAGGTAGTTAATAAATAGTTAATAACTATTTAATAACTATTCTACCTAGTTAAAATAAATACAAACTTGCCTGTAAAATAATAATAAATCCTAAGCTAGCTAGAATGTAAATATTAGTTAGCTAGCTTAGGGTTTATTTTATAGGTAAGTATTTAGTTTTAAATAGGAATAATGTAGTTAATGATAGGAATTTTTATTTAGATTTCTTTTAATTCTATTTAAGTTAGGGGGTGTTAGGGTTAGACTTAGGTTTAGGGGTTAATACATTTAGCATAGTGGCGGCGACGTTGGGTGCGGCAGATTAGGGGTTAATAAATGTAGGTAGGTGGTGGCAATTTTAGGGCTGGCAGATTAGGGGTTAATAATATTTAACTAATGTTTGTGAGGCGGGAGTGCGGAGGTTTAGAGCTTAATTGGTTTATTATAGTTGCTGCGACGTTGGGGTCGGCAGATTAGGGGTTATTAAATGTAGGTAGGTGGCGGCGACATTGGGGACAGCAGAGTAGGGGTTAATAAATATAATGTAGGGTTCGGCGATGTTGGGGGCAGCAGATTAGGAGTTCATAAGTATAATGTAGGTGGCGTTGGTGTCCGGAGCGGCATATTAGGGGTTAATAATTATAATGAAGGTGTCGGCGATGTCGGGGGCGGCAGATTAGGGGTTAATAAGTGTAAGATTAGGGGTGTTTAGACTCAGGGTTCATGTTAGGGTGTTAGGTGTAGACATAAAATGTATTTCCCATTAGGAATCAATGGGGCTGCGTTAAGGAGCTTTTTGCTGCTTTTTTGCAGGTGTTAAACTTTTTTTCAGCCGGCTCTCCCCGTTAATTCCTATGAGGAAATCGTACACGAGCACGTTACACCAGCTCACCACTAACATAAGCAGCGCTGGTATTGGAGTGCGGTAATGGGCAAAATTTTGCTCAACGCTCACTTCTTGTCTGGTTTGTAAAAACCCATAATACCAGCGTCGTCTGCAAGTGAGCGGTGAGCATAAACTGCTCGTTAGCACCGCATAGCCTCTAATGCAAAACTTGTAATCTAGCCGATTCTAAGTATAAATTAAATGGACAGTCTAATCAAAATTCTGGAGTAGACTGTCCCTTTAAGCTACAATTACAGAAATTAAAAAAAATCTAAGATTACAGAAAATAATAAAGAAAATTACCAAATTTTAAAAAAATTATACCTAATCCTTATGAAAATAAAAGCCCCCCAAAAATAAAAACACCCCCTAATCTAATAAACTACCAGTAGCTCTTAAAAGGGCTTTTTGCATGGCATTGCCCCAAGATATTCAGCTCTTTTACAAGAAAATACACAACCCCCTAACAGTAAAAACCCCCACCCACCAAACCCCCCCAAATAAAATAACCTAACACTAAAAACCCTAAACTACCCATTGCCCTGAAAAGGGTATTTGTTGGGCATTCAGCTTTTTTACTGCCCACCCTAAATAAAATTAAAAAAAATAAAATCCCTTTCTTCTTCCAGGAACCAGCCAGCTCGGAGTGGAGGGCGGAGCTGAAGACCAGCAGCCGCGGAGCTGAAGACCGGCGATTCTGGAACTGAAGACCGGTGACCACAGAGCCATGGAGCGTGGAGGATCCTCTTCATATGATCTTCGCCGTACACTGAATAGGAATTCAAGGTACGTGATTAAAAATGGCGTCCCTTAAATTCCTATTGGCTGATTTGAGCCTTCAAATTCAAATCAGCCAATAGGATGAGAGCTACTGAAATCCTATTGGCTGTTCAAATCAGATAATAGGATGCAAGCTACTTAAATTCTATTGGCTGATTTGAATAGCCAATAGAATTTTAGTAGCTCTTATCCTATTGGCTGATTTGAACAGCCAATAGGATTTCAGTAACTCTCATCCTATTGGCTGATTTGAATTTGAAGGCTCAAATCAGCCAATAGGAATGCAAGGGACGCCATTTTTAATCGCGTACCTTGAATTCCTATTCAGTGTATGATGGAGATCGTATGAAGAGGATCCTCCACGGTCCATGGCTCCGCGGTCGCCGGTCTTCAGTTCCAGGCTCGCCGGTCTTCAGTTCCAGGCTCGCCGGTCTTCAGTTCCAGGGTCACCAGGCTTCAGCTCTGCGGTCATCGGTTTTCAGATCCGCCCTCCGCTCCGTGCCGGCTGGTTCCTGGAAGAAGAAAGAAGAGGTCGCCGCTTGGAAGAAGGCTTCACCACCTTGAACAGGACCTTCTCCGCCGGACTTCAGGTCAGGTGAGTACCACTTGGGGGGTAGACTTTTTAAGGGATTTTTGGGGGGTTTTATTTTATTTAGATAGAGTGGGCAGTAAAAGAGCTGAATGTCCTTTTCAGGGCAATGGGTAGCTTAGGGTTTTTAGTGTTAGGTTATTTTATTTGGGGTGGTTTACTGTTAGGGGGGGGGGTGTATTTTCTTGTAAAAGAGCTGATTATCTTGGGGCAATGCCCTGCAAAAAGCCCTTTTAAGGGCTACTGGTAGTTTATTAGATAGGGGGGGTTTATTTTGTGGGGGCTTTTTTATTTTCATAGGGATTAGGTATAATTTTTGTAAAATTTGGTAATTTTCGTTATTATTTTCTGTAATCTTAGATTTTTTTATTTTCTGTAATTGTAGCTTAAAGGGAAAGTCTACTCCAGAATTTTGATTATAATAGACCGATGTGCGAGGTGAAATTACGGGCGGCGTGGGTTCCAGCGCTTGTGCTGAAGCCTACGCCGTATATGTCATTGCGCCCCAAGTCGCTGCCTTGCAAATTTGATCAACTGAAGCCTCATTTTTAAAAGCCCAAGAAGTGCCAACTGACCTAGTAGAATGAGCAGTAATCCGCTGTGGTGCAGGCTGACCTGCCTCCAAATAAGCTCTGGGAATAAAAAGTGTTTGCCAAAAGGCAATAGCAGAAGAACACACAAACTAGAAGTTTGTCTAAAGTCTTTAGTAGCAGCAACATAATATTTAAATTCCCTAACAATATCCAGATAATGCAAATATCTTTTAGAAGCATTCTTAGGATTAGGACACAAAGAAGGAACAATCTCTCTACCAAAGTTGTCTGAAGAAACAACTTAGGCAAAAAAATATGTCACTAAAATAGCCTTATCCTAATGAAAAATCAAATAAGGAGGCTCACAAGAAAAAGCAGACAATTCAGAAACTCTTCTAGCAGACAATATAGCCAAAAAAATAACACTTTTCAAGAAGTAGTTTAATGTCCAATTTATGCAGGGGTTCAAAAGGAGGAGCCTGCAAAACCCTTAACGCTAGGTTAAGATTCCATGAAGAAGAAATGGGGGCCTATTTATTAAAGGTCTTGTGGACCTGATACAACAGTGCGGATCAAGTCCGCAAGACCTCGCTGAATGCGGAGAGCAATGCGATCTCCGCATTTAACATTGCACCAGCAGCTCACAAGAGCAGTCACACGCAGTGGGTGTTCCCAGCATAGCATGTCTATCTATACCAGTCACACAGTGGGTGGTTCCTTATACAATGCCAACCTTTTATCCAGCCCATATGCGTGTTGTGCTCAAATACCTGCACTGGGCCAGCAAAACAAGCAGTAGGGGAAGGAGCCCTTCTCATCCGACAGCAGCAGCACACTAAGGGAATGCTTCCACTTTACATAAACATGGCGGCCCTCAGAGGCACACACTGGTTGCTGTATCACAGTAAGTCCCAAGCTTTTCTATTTACCATATTATTCAGTGTTAACCAAGCTTTGACCCTGCTCTGTGCCCGCATTATATACCCACCGGGCAGGTGGGCAGCATTCGCTCTGAGCCAGTGACTGGCATAGCGGGTCACTCACGACCTTGTACAGGCAAAGTGTGTGGTTTCCTTATGCTAATATATCTTCACGCCACACATATTTTATGTTGTTTACTAACATTACCAGCTGATTAAATTAACCAGTAGTTTACGCTCTATATGCATTTTCTTGATATATCCACTATAGTCTCAGTGCAGTATGGATTAAAAGTGCTTCTGTCAGATGCTTCTCTTGCAAGTGTATTTGAGTAGAAACGCTGATGTCACTCTGAGTGGTTATTGCACTGTCAGTGTAGCATTATTTTATTTCTCTTGTAAGGGATGTCCCCTCACTCTACTCTTATTTTGACTCTCATACATACTTTGTAAAAAAATGCGTGCCCCCTCCTGAAAAAAAATGCCCCCCCCCCCATTTCATTTGTTGAGCTGAGTCTGTTTTACCCTATACATGTCTGTCCTAAAGCTCTTGACATCTTTCAAAAAATGATAGAAGAGAAGCTTAGAATACTCAATGACCACAATCTTAAATACATTGTGGAAGCCAAAAGGCAATTGGATGACAGGGAAGTTTACTGTACACTACAAAGTAATCCGACAAAACAATATAAAAATGAGATGATAGGTATTATTTTAATGGCCAAACATAATAACATCATTAACTCCATTATAAAAGAAACTCTAATTCCTTTATATCCTGTAACTCCCATCTTTCATTACTTCCCAAAGATTCACAGGGACCCTATTTCTCCCCCAGGGCACCCTATTGCTGGGATAAACTCTCTAAATAAACCTTTAAGTGATCTAGTTGATGCCTTTCTACAGCCATTAGAAAAGGGTTTATTAAGCTACATTCAGGACACTACTGCCATTCTGACTAAATTGGACAAAATTAAATGGGAACCTAACTATAGATTCCTGGTTGAATACGTAACTTCTTTGTACACTAGCATACAACATGACAAAGGCATTACAGCTCTAGAATTCTTTTTGAATTCGTATAGCGAATATGAACCTGCCACTAAGATGTTTTTACTAAGAGCAACAGAGTATCTTTTAACACACAATTTTTTTATGTTTGATAATGAGTACTTTCTCCAAAGACGTGGAACTGCCATGGGGACTAAATTTTCCCCCTCTTATGCCAACCTTTTTTGGGTTGGTGGGAGCTTTTCCACGTCACTGGAGAAAGGAATCCCTTCAAGGAAAAAATCATAGACGATCTGTTTTTTGTCTTTGAGGGTAGCACTCATGAAGCAGATATGTTTTGTGAGTACCTAAATAACAATACATGTGGTGTCAAATTCACAGGGGAACACAATGCTAAATCAATTAACTTTCTTGATTTAACAATTACAGCCAATAATATAGATGGTATAATAGAGACTTCTTTGTATAGAAAGCCCACTGCGGGCAATACTACATGACAGTTTGACTCCAGTCACCCCAAACATGTCCTCAGAGATATCCCAAAGGGGGAATTCATTAGAACCAAAAGAAACTGCACCACTGAGAAGATGTATACAGACAACTCTGAACTGATTACAGCCAGACTAAAACAAAGAGGCTATAATGATAAAATTCTGAATAGTGCTAAAGACAGTATCAAAGATATTCCTAGGGAAGACCTACTCAAATACAAAAAAAGAGGAACACAAGTAAACAAACCTACACCTAAATTTATCACTACATATAGCACTGACTACTACAAAATTTGTAATATAGTCAAAGAAACCATTCCTATTTTATACACTGATCCAATTTTGAAAACAATATTGCAACAAGGTGTAGAATTTGTATCTAAAAGAGGTAAAACATTGGCCAATCATTTATCTCCCTCTGCCCTACCTAATAAAATCAACAAAAGCTGGCTCAAAGGAAGAAAGGGCCTCTACAGATGTAGGAGAAATGGATGTAAAATGTGTGAACATGTCTCTGAGGGTGATATTTTTACATCCAACACTACCCAAAAGGCACATAATATCAATTTTTACATTAATTGTAATACTACTCATGTAGTATATTTGCTTACATGCCTTATCTGTAAAATACAGTATGTAGGTAAAACAAAGCGTCCTGTAAAAGATAGGTTTTTAGAACACCTACGCTTAATTGATGATGAAAAAAACTGACACTCCTGTCTCAAGACACCTCAAAAATCTACACAATTCTGACATGTCCAGCCTATCCCTACAAGGGATAGATCACGTTCCTATATGGAGACGTGGAGGTAACAGAGAGGAAAAACTGAATAAAAGTGACATATTCTGGATTTTCTCATTGAAAACCAGTAATCCTCAAGGGTTAAATATGAGAAGGGACTTAGATCTGTTTACCTAATTATGTGATCCTCTATATTCTAAGGTTCTTTCCATTGTTCTAAAATGCAAGTTCTTCTAACATATTTTCAGATGAGGGTTATATATATATATATGTCTACATTAATATTACCGGTAGGTTTATTCCAAACCTGTCCTTTTTAACTTAATATGATAATATGTTTTTTGTCAATTGTCATCTGGTTGTTTAAAGTATGTATACTGTTTCTTTAAATCTCCTGATATATATGGAGGTGTGTCCAGGTTACACTCTATGCAGTGAACAAATGAGCATGCTCACATAACGCGTCTGCATTGTATCCTGACACACAACAGATAATTTTTATCGTGTGTGCTTGCCTGGCCATTGAGCCCTTTTGTGCTTTTAAACTTGTGCCTTAATAAAAGATTTATTCTTTACTACGTGAGTCCTGGTGCTGTTGGCTGCGGTGTGCCTCTCCTGGATCTTTGGAATTGCATCCGAAGCTGCAATTATGAGACCCACTTTCATACTTCAACTGAAGGAAATGAAAGAGACTTTTGAATGAGACAAGCTGAAACCAATTGTAACTGTCTCTGCTCTGTTAGAGAAAGACTCATGAAAATATAGAAAAGTAATCTTTGTCTGAGGAACCAAAGAACTCAAAATTGATCCTCCGTCCATGCTTTTGAAGAAACAACACCAGTTGGTTGGTGTGAAATTCTACTACAGGGAGTGCAGAATTATTAGGCAAGTTGTATTTTTGAGGATTCATTTTATTATTGAACAACAACCATGTTCTCAATGAACCCAAAAAACTCATTAATATCAAAGCTGATTAGTTTTGGAAGTAGTTTTTAGTTTGTTTTTAGTTATAGCTATTTTAGGGGGATATCTGTGTGTGCAGGTGACTATTACTGTGCATAATTATTAGGCAACTTAACAAAAAACAAATATATACCCATTTCAATTATTTATTTTTACCAGTGAAACCAATATAACATCTCAACATTCACAAATATACATTTCTGACATTCAAAAACAAAACAAAAACAAATCAGTGACCAATATAGCCACCTTTCTTTGCAAGGACACTCAAAAGCCTGCCATCCATGGATTCTGTCAGTGTTTTGATCTGTTCACCATCAACATTGCGTGCAGCAGCAACCACAGCCTCCCAGACACTGTTCAGAGAGGTGTACTGTTTTCCCTCCTTGTAAATCTCACATTTGATGATGGACCACAGGTTCTCAATGGGGTTCAGATCAGGTGAACAAGGAGGCCATGTCATTATATTTGCTTCTTTTATACCCTTTCTTGCCAGCCACGCTGTGGAGTACTTGGACGCGTGTGATGGAGCATTGTCCTGCATGAAAATCATGTTTTTCTTGAAGGATGCAGACTTCTTCCTGTACCACTGCTTGAAGAAGGTGTCTTCCAGAAACTGGCAGTAGGACTGGGAGTTGAGCTTGACTCCATCCTCAACCCGAAAAGGCCCCACAAGCTCATCTTTGATGATACCAGCCCAAACCAGTACTCCACCTCCACCTTGCTGGCGTCTGAGTCGGACTGGAGCTCTCTGCCCTTTACCAATCCAGCCACGGGCCCATCCATCTGGCCCATCAAGACTCACTCTCATTTCATCAGTCTATAAAACCTTAGAAAAATCAGTCTTGAGATATTTCTTGGCCCAGTCTTGACGTTTCAGCTTGTGTGTCTTGTTCAGTGGTGGTCGTCTTTCAGCCTTTCTTACCTTGGCCATGTCTCTGAGTATTGTACACCTTGTGCTTTTGGGCACTCCAGTGATGTTGCAGCTCTGAAATATGGCCAAACTGGTGGCATGTGGCATCTTGGCATCTGCACGCTTGACTTTTCTCAGTTCATGGGCAGTTATTTTGCGCCTTGGTTTTTCCACACTTTTCTTGCGACCCTGTTGACTATTTTGAATGAAACGCTTGATTGTTCGATGATCACGCTTCAGAAGCTTTGCAATTTTAAGAGTGCTGCATCCCTCTGCAAGATATCTCACTATTTTTGACTTTTCTGAGCCTGTCAAGTCCTTCTTTTGACCCATTTTGCCAAAGGAAAGGAAGTTGCCTAATAATTATGCACACCTGATATAGGGTGTTGATGTCATTAGACCACACCCCTTCTCATTACAGAGATGCACATCACCTAATATGCTTAATTGGTAGTAGGCTTTCGAGCCTATACAGCTTGGAGTAAGACAACATGCATAAAGAGGATGATGTGGTCAAAATACTCATTTGCCTAATAATTCTGCACTCCCTGTAAAGGAAAAGAGGAATCTTGAACCAAGATATCATTCAGGTAAGGAAATACTGCAATACCCTGAGCTCTTATTACAGACAAAAGGGCACCCAGAACCTTGGTAAATATTCTTGGAGCTTTAGCCAGACCAAATGGAAGAGCAACAAACTAAGAAAGTGCCTGTCCAGAAAATCAAACCTCAGAAACTGGAAATGTTCTCTATGAATTGAAACATTAAGGTAAACATCCTTTAAATGTATTGTGGACATAATTCTGAAAGATGGAATCCTTACAAACTTATTCAGAGTTTTTAGATCCAGAACTGGTCTGAAAGTGCCTTCCTTCTTTGGAACAATGAAGAGTTTTGAATAAAATCCCATTTTTTTTAATTTATTTATTTTCTTGAACTGGACTGTTTTATAGAGGCTGATTTATTTTTATTTGTTTGTTTAGTAATGTTTATAAAACATTGTTGTAATGTAATTATCCTTGGCAATTAAAGTGGATCTAAAGTTAAAATTTATGAGATAGAAGCTGCTCATTTGATGTTAATGGAGCTGACCTCACAACTCCCTGCTTTAAGGAGGGGTGGTTACAAATCGTATTAAACCTTGCCATTTTCCAGCAGCCATTTGCAGTGAATTTATTCAGCAAGATATTAGTTTCATTGATGTTTTTTTTATCTTGGCTAATGACACTGATTCTAGGGATGGGCAAATGTTTGTACAACATTCTAACATTCGTTTAATGTAATTAAATTGCATATGCTGTCTGCATTTATCATTGCACCAGCATATTCAAATTATGCAATATTCGAAATACAAAAATTCCAGTTGGTATATGTGTATCTATTATGTATCAATTTATTAAATTCCCTACCACATGAACTATTTAACTTCTGAATAGTATTTGTTAATAGTAAATTTTGAATGCGTATATTCAAAGTAATTATGAACATTGAGAATGTGAGAAATAACATTCGGTAACCGAATTTTACATTCTTATCAACATTCGATGGTCCAAAACAACAAAACAACAGGACTATTCGTTCTACCAAGCAAATGGCACTTTCACCAAATTCTCCCATCCCTAACTGATTCAAGGTACAGTAACAAAAATAAAAAATAACAGAAAACAGAAAACAAACTAAGCGAAACACAAACAGAAAGATGTCCCTGCTGTGAAGACTTTAACCCCTTAATGACCGAGGACGTGCAGGGTACGTCCTCAAAAAAAAGGCAGTTAACGCCTGAGGACGTACCCTGCACGTCCTCGGTGTGGAAAGCAGCTGGAAGCGATCCTGCTCGCTTCCAGATGCTTTCCGGTTATTGCAGTGATGCCTCGATATCGAGGCATCCTGCAATAACCATTTGTAGCCATCCGGTGCAGAGAGAGCCACTCTGTGGCCCTCTCTGCACCGGACATTAACGGCTACGTTCGTTGGTGGGTGGGAGCCGGTGTGGGAGGTGGGTGGCGGCCATCGATGGCCTTTGTGATGCGGAGGGGGGCGGGATCGGGGGCGGGGACGACCCGGGCGCGTGCACGGGGAGGGAGCGGGTGGGAACCACTACGCTACAGAAAGTTTTTTTGTTAGAAGTGGGGATCAAAGGGGTTAATATGTTTATTTTGGTGATCGGTTTGGCTGGTGGGGTATTGGACTGTGGGGGGGAAGCTACACTACAGAAACAAATAATAAAAAATAAAAAAAAAACATTTTTATTTGCAAACTGGGTACTGGCAGACAGCTGCCAGTACCCAAGATGGCCCCAATAAGGCAGAGGGGGAGGGTTAGGGAGCTATTTTGGGGGGATCAGGGAGGTTGGGGGCTAAGGGGGGACCCTACATAGCAGCATATGTAAATATGCTTAAAAAAATTATTATTTTTTTATACCTTTTATTTTAGTACTGGCAGACTTTCTGCCAGTACTTAAGATGGCGGGGACAATTGTGGGGTGGGGGAGGGAAGAGTGCTGTTTGGGAGGGATCAGGGGGTGGGATGTGTCAGGTGGGAGTCTGATCTCTACACTAAAGCTAAAATTAACCCTGCAAGCTCCCTACAAACTACCTAATTAACCCCTTCACTGCTGGCCATAATACACATGTGATGCGCAGCAGCATTTAGCGGCCTTATAATTACCAAAAAGCAACGCCAAAGCCATATATGTCTGCTATTTCTGAACAAAGGGGATCCCAGAGAAGCATTTAAAACCATTTGTGCCATAATTGCACAAGCTGTTTGTAAATAATTTTAGTGAAAAACCTAAAGTTTGAAAAAGTGAACAATTTTTTTTTATTTGATTGCTTTTGGCGGTGAAATGGTGGCATGAAATATACCAAAATGGGCCTAGATCAATACTTGGGGTTGTCTACTACACTACACTAGAGCTAAAATTAACCCTAGAAGCTCCCTACATGCTCCCTAATTAACCCATTCACTGCTGGGCATAATACACGTGTGGTGCGCAGTGGCATTTAGCAGCCTTCTAATTACCAAAAAGCAAAGCCAAAGCCATATATGTCTGCTATTTATGAACAAAGGGGATCCCAGAGAAGCATTTACAACCATTTATTCCATAATTTCATGAGTTGTTTGTAAATAATTTCAGTGAGAAACCTAAAGTTTGTGAAAAAATTTGTGAAAAAGTAAAAAAAAAATTTTATTTGATCGCATTCGGCGGTGAAATGGTGGCATGAAATATACCAAAATGGGCCTAGATCAATACTTTGGGATGTCTTCTAAAAAAAAATATATACATGTCAATGGATATTCAGAGATTCCTGAAAGATATTAGTGTCCCAATGTAACTAGCGCTAATTTTGAAAAAAAGTGGTTTGGAAATGGCAAAGTGCTACTTGTATTTATGGCCCTATAACTTGCAAAAAAAGCAAAGAACATGTAAACATTGGGTATTTCTAAACTCAGGACAAAATTTAGAAACTATTTAGCATGGGTGTTTTTTGGTGGTTGTAGATGTGTAACAGATTTTGGAGGTCAAAGTTAGAAAAAGTGTGTTTTTTTCCATTTTTTCCTCATATTTTATAATATATTTTATAGTAAATTATAAGATATGATGAAAATAATGGTATATTTTGAAAGTCCATTTAATGGCGAGAAAAACGGTATATAATATGTGTGGGTACAGTAAATGAGTAAGAGGAAAATTACAGCTAAACACAAACACCGCAAAAATGTAAAAATAGCCTTGGTCCCAAACGGACAGAAAATGGAAAAGTGCTGTGGTCATTAAGGGGTTAAAGACAGACTCCACACAAAAGGTTAACGGCTAGATTACGAGTTTTGCGTTAGGGTTAAAAAGCAGCTTTGAGAGGTCCCAAAGCTGCTTTTTAACGCCCGCTGGTATTAGGAGTCTTGAAATGAAAGGCTCACCGCTCACTTTTTTGGCCAGATTCGGAAATACCGCAAATCCATTTACGTCAATTGCTTATCCTATATTTTCAATGGGACTTGCATAGCGCCGGTATTATGAGTCTAACCAAAAGTGAGCGGTGGACCCTCTCCTGTCAACTTGTCAAGACTGGTACGGCATTTAAAAGTCAGTAGTTAAGAGTTTTACACTACAACGCCGTAGCATAAAACTCTTAACTAAAGTGCTTAGAAGTACACTAACACCCATAAACTAACTATTAACCCCTAAACCGAGGCCCCCCACATCGCAAATACTAAAATAATTTTTAACCCCTAATCTGCCGAACCGGACATAGCCACCCCTATAATAAATATATTAACCCCTAAACCGCCGGACCCCGCATCGCAAACACTAGTTAAATATTATTAACCCCTAATCTGGCTGCCCTAACATCGCCGCTAGCTACCTACACTTATTAACCCCTAATCTGCCGCCCCAACGTCACTGCCACTATATTAAAGTTCTTAACCCCTAAACCTAAGTCTAACCCTAACCCTAACCCCCCCTAACTTAAATATAATTTAAATAAATCTAAATAAAATAACTACAATTAACTAAATTATTCCTATTTAAAACTAAATACTTACCTATAAAATAAACCCTAACGCCTAGATTTAGAGTTTGGCGTTAGCCGTCAAAACCAGCGTACAGGGCTTCTAACGCTTGTTTTTACCGCCCGCCGGAATTTAGAGTTTACTTACCGACACTCAAAAAACTCAGAACGCACAAATCTCTACCGACAGCTCAGACCCAGGAGTTAACATCTACCAACAAAATAAACATCCACAAATCACAAAACAAATATTACACAAAGTACACTTACACTCATGCAAACACTACACTATATTTATTTTTCAGATTTCATATTTTTTCATCAAAATAGAAAGGATCAAAGTTGCGAGATCTCGGGTGTTAGAAAAAAAACAACACAAATCCATTTTGCCATTGACTTACATTGACAGACGGGAAAACACACTCATATAGCTTCATATAACTAATAATATTATCACAAACATACACTCATCGATGCATACAAACAATATACACCACATTACATACACAAACAAGTTATTTTTTACAAAATGAACACGATTTAGCTACTTTTTAACACAAGACCATGACGTCACTCACTTTACGCTCAAAACCAGTCTTGGATTTTATTTACACACAAATTTTGAGCCTCCATTGACTTCTATGGGGAAGACGTGCTCGTGCACGCGACAGACAGATTTCCCTAACGCACGCAAAAAGCGTAGACAAAAAAACTCCAAATACCAGCGCTAGAAATCAGAAAAAAAAACATGCTTTTCTGCGTTAGACCCAGCTATGACAAATAGATCAAGAAATGCCTATTTCCCTATGGTGGACTTATGGATTTTACTTATTGAATATTCACAACAGCATTAAATGGTTTGCTACTTTTACATTACATCAACTACAAATCAACATCACTAGTAACAAACATTTACAACAATTACATCACATTTAAACAGACACAAAAATAATTAAAACATTTCAGGATTCACAAACAGTAGACAATGGGAAACACCTCTCATTTACCTTTATTATTGCATTTCATTTATTCAACTCATATGCTTGCAGCAACAGCATATCTACATAGGCTTAACACATGATCAGTCATGGATACACATACATTACTTTTATCATTCACTCATACATGTGCATTCAAATGATGGGGGAAAAACACATTACATTCTCTCTAGGAATCACAAAACAGAACATATGAAATTTAATGTACTTTTAACATCATGATTCGATCACAATAAACCATTAGGAATTACATACAATAAGAACATCATTACAACAGATTACAGCTGTCACTTTATGGGAAGGAACAACAATGCCAGACCACTATATAGAAGTCAGCATATGTGGGACACAATCACAATATATACGTAGATGTACATAACACGCATCACGCAACCACAAAGCACACATTTATATTTTTTTCAGCACACAATAACAATGTAGTACAATACAACAACACAATGAGGATTTCAGAACTACATAGGCAGGTTAATAATATGATGACGTCATTAGAAGATTCAACCATACACATTACAGATTTACGACTGTACCGCCACTTTCAGAAATTTACCACTCAATACTACAATACTACATATACGTAAACAACAGTTTGGAACATCATTATTAGGGCGATTTGAATGGGACAATTAATAAATATTGTCAGCTCGCAAATCACTTATATATACAATACTACAGATGACAGCCGGAAGTTCTTCAGTATTAGTGCGATTTGAATGGGACGCATACAATATTGACATCTCGGCAATCACTTATATATACAATACTACAGATGACAGCCGGAAGTTATTCAGTATTAGTGCGATTTGAATGGGACGCATACAATATTGACATCTCGGCAATCACTTATATATACAATACTACAGATGACAGCCGGAAGTTCAGAATTATTATGCAGATTTTAATGGGACGCATACAATATTGACATCTCGGCAATCACTTATATATATAATACTACAGATGACAGCCGGAAGTTCAGAATTATTATGCAAATTTTAATGGGACGCATACAATATTGACATCTCGGCAATCACTTATATATACAATTCTACAGATGGCAGATGTTACTTTATCATTTACAAACAATATTGCAGCAACATTGATCGATCACATTCGATGCACATTATACACAACTATGCACTTTCATTCATGTTAGCCTGGACGTGTGCTTTTTACTATAAGATTGCGTTTAATAAATATTTATTACGCATATGAACAAACATTACAAACATGCACTGTATGTGTAATATTTTACACTTTCACATTGATATTCATTGGGGGAAAACAACATTTCAGCAAACACCTAAAAAAACGCCCACTTTGAAAGCATTCGCGCCGCTCACATACAAACAAGTGAATACAATCAGCAATCATTACAAACTCACTACCATTGGACTAATTGTACTATAAATCCCCCAAACAACATGGCCAAAGCATCCATGGTGATCAACATCATATCAATTTGCATACCCTGTTACTCCTTGCTCTGCTGTTTGGAAATATGGATGATGATGATATGGTAGACGCTGCTGTTGATAGAATCAGGCAGCTTCGGCGGCTCAGACTGAGACGAAGGGGTCGTCTGGTTCAAGGTCCTCGTGTCTACAGGGTGAGACCCACCTTGGAAAACATGAGCGACTTTGAGGTTTATGATAAGTATCGGCTCAATCGCGAACAGCTCATTGGCCTTTACGATCTTCTTAAACCTCATCTGGAGCCACGTATAAGAATAAGGACTGCAGTTCCCGGCATGACTAAGATGCTAAGTTGTCTTTACGTCCTGGCCTCCGGGAGTTTTCAATCTGGAGAAATGTACATGCATGGCCTGGCTTAAGGTACATTCTCTGGGGTGTTTGATAACTTTCTGGACACCATGGTACGTATCAGTAAGCACTACATAGGATTCCCACAGAATGATGGTGATTGGAGGCGCCTGAAGCGGGAATTCTTTGATATTGCTGAATTGCCCAATGTCTTGGGAGACATTGATTGTACCCACATTGCGCTGCGTGCTCCAGTTGATGACTTGCCCTTCAGAAATCGCAAACATTTTCATAGCCTCAACGTGCAGTATGTTTGTGATGCACGGATGAGGATTATGCACGTGTGTGCGAATTTTGGAGGGGATAGTCATGATGCCCACATCCTCTCTCTGTCCACCCTGTGGCGGCAGTTTGAGGAAAGACAAATGCCCCCTGGGTATCTCGTTGGTGAGTATTTGTGCACAACATGGTTAATTAGTTAGACAATTGCCACTGTACTCTTAAAATGTTAGCGTAATGTTCAGCTATAGGATGCAATTTAACCATTTATTTATATTTCCGCAAATGTCTACTTTTAGTTTAAAACAGATATGTAGCATGTCTTACCTTAAATGCTCAGATAGAGATTGCAATGTAACCATTTAGTTGGTATTTTACACAAGGTCTGGTTTAGGCGAAATACGCATATGTAGCATGTCTTAGCTGAAATGGGAAGCTAGCAAATGCAATTTAACCATGTCATTGTCTCTTTCCGCTAATGTCTACTTTTAGTTCAATGCAGATATGTAGCATGTCTTACCTTAAATGCTCAGATAGAGAATGCAATGTAACCATTTAGTTGGTGTTTTACACAAGGTCTGGTTTAGGCGAAATACGCATATGTAGCATGTCTTAGCTGAAATGGGAAGCTAGCAAATGCAATTTAACCATGTCATTGTCTCTTTCCGCTAATGTCTACTTTTAGTTCAATGCAGATATGTAGCATGTCTCACCTTAAATGCTCAGATAGAGAATGCAATGTAACCATTTAGTTGGTGTTTTACACAAGGTCTGGTTTAGGCGAAATACGCATATGTAGCATGTCTTAGCTGAAATGGGAAGATAGAGAATAGGATTGAACTAGATTATTCTTTTAAAAAATAAACATTTGTTAGTGGATTATCGTGTACACAAACATTTTTTGGAATAGAAATACAATTTTGAGGATTCAGTTTGAATTATGTTCTGTTCATAATTTATAGGTGATTCTGGGTACATGAGCCGGCCTTGGCTTATTACTCCCTTACGTAGCCCTACTGATGTGGCTCAGGAGCGCTATAATAGGGCACATAAAAGAACCAGGGCTGTGGTCGAAAGAATGTTTGGGCTCCTCAAAATGAGATTCCGGTGCCTTGACAGGTCGGGAGGAGCCCTCCAGTACAGTCCAAAGAAGGTGGCTAAGATCGTTATAGCCTGTAGTGTCCTGCATAATATTGCACAGCGGGCTGGGATGCTGCAGGCCGTCCAGGCGCCCCGACGCCTCCTCGATGATGAGGTGGACGAGCCTGTTTTAGAGGGGCCATTCCGGGACGAGGGACTCAATGTCAGAGCAGACATCATCAACCGCCACTTTAGACAGTAAATAATAGAAGTTAGATTGGAGCATTGTCAATAGATGTGTTTCATTTATTAATATAGGCGATGCTCTGGTCATTGGGTCCTGTAGCGAGTCTTTGCCACCTGGTTTTTAAAGAGAACATCAGCTGGTAAGTATAAATGTATGGACTGTTGCTGGCATGAATTGTACACAAAAACATCATATGGCATACATTTTCCAAACTAGTATTTAGTTTACACATTACTTAAAATGTAAATACTCAGAAAGGGATCCTCTAGCATAACTATCCTCTAGCATGACTATGGTTCAAAGTCACACATTAGAGGTTTGTTCTGATCAATATGACTCATCTTCACACTTGATTGATAGAACATAACACAAGATGTAACACACGCTTATTAAGCTAGTGACAGAAATTGATTCAGAAATGGGGGGTGGGAGAGGGGTACAGAACTGATTCACACACTTGTAGTAATAATTTTTATTAAACTTTTTCTGCCATTAGGGAGCTGACTTAATCTAAAGACTGAAAGGGAAGAATTCAAAGACTGACAGTGAAGATTGCCCAGACTGACCGTGAAAAATACAAGATTGAAAGTGAAGAATACCAATGGGATCATGTCTAGCATTATCTTTCCAATCTGCTGACCTTGAAAACCATACAAAGACATGTTCACATGGTAAGTGCCAACTATTTGATGGAATAAGGCTGTGGAGGCATCCTATTGGAGACACTTAGATTATTTTTTATTTTTTTAGGTGGTATTTCAGTCATCTATTTTTGAAATGATGAATAAGACACCTATTGAAGATCAACTGTTTTCTCCAGAATTGACTTTCAAAAACCATGCATTATCCAGGTTGGTTTACCAATGCATGCTAGTTAAGAATCACAGGAAGAATGTAGAATATTTGTAGCTTACATACATTAGCCATACTTTGTTCATAATTAGATATTTATGTATCACAATCAGACACTTAGATTATTTTTAAATTTTTAGATGGTATTTCAGTCATCTATTTTTAAAATGATGAATAAGACACCTATTGAAGATCAACTGTTTTCTCCAGAATTGACTTTCAAAGACCATGCATTATCCAGGTTGGTTTACCAATGCATGCTAGTTAAGAATCACAGGAAGAATGTAGAATATTTGTAGCTTACATACTGTAACAGGCTTTCCTTAACCCTGTGATACACCTGTGCTTGTAAATGTAATTTTTAGTTAACAATGCATAGCTTTGCAAATAAACTTTGTTTATAGCATGCTTGTCTCAATAAAAGCTGCTATGTAAAATAAATGTTAGTTTTAAATGTTAGTATTAACATTGCTATAAAATGTTTGATTAAAAACTATACCAACAGTAAGAAATACATTCTTTCAGAAAGACACTTATAACTTACTATAAATGATAGATTTCTTTTAAATCTATCATGTACAGCTTCTATACATAAAGACTGTACCTTGCTATAAGAGCCTGTTCACATAAATTGTGAAAAATATAATCTTTAATATGCTTATTTTGCAATATGTGTATGATTATATTCAAATATATGTTTAAATGATGTACACTGTGTACAATGTATAACTGTATACGTTTATATGTTTAAACAAAAGTCTTTTACAATATAAAAGGTTTTTATTATCTGTCTGCTAACATACTAACCAACTAACTAGTTTTAACATAAGATGTTATATGATCTAAAATGGAGGTTTATTCAACCTTGAATTTATAGCTCTAAAATGGATGCTCATTGCAATTTCAAGTGCGTATGTCTAAACTCTTGTATAACAGATTTTCAAGGCCACGTTCCTAACAAGAGTTAGACAAGTTTTGTTGATGTTAAAATGATGCTAAAAATACATATAAAAAGAAAACAATAAATGATGACGTCATCCAAATAAAAAACTATAAAAACACCTTGTTGTAAACATAAGGAGGTGACTCTGACAGGATATTATAGAGCATTTCTAAGGATAAGATTTGGTTGCAAAGAAGACATTTCGAGTGGTATGTAACAATTGTTATTGAAAGCAAGTTTAACTAATAGTCTTTTAATTCTGTGTGTATATTGGATTTAAATGAATTTAATTTTATATTACTTCTGTAAGCTGATTTTTCTGTATAATAAAAAATTATTTTTAAACAATGTTATCTTATCAAGTACCATTTCTTTATTGTACTCAAAACTTTATTTGTAAGAAATGAGACCTGTTTCACTGATATAATATTTAAAGTTCAGTGCTTGGAATTTATATTTCAATATAACTATGCTTTAAGACCTTATAAGTGAATTAGGTGTGAACCACTACAATTGGCGTCCCTGGGTGTTTTGAGAGATAATATATGTTTTATAATAATTATTATAATTTTACCTGGGTCCCCTTACACATAAGGGAAGGTACTGAAATATCATGGCTAATCAGGATTTGCAGAATCTTTTAAAACTCAATTATGTGTTTAAAATGCAGAATGGTAGAGTCATTGGAAATTATGAGGTTATTGCTTTGGAGATACAGTTATGGTTTAATTCATTTAAATTTTGCTAATGCTGCTGAAGTAGTTTTGCAACAACCTATATATCACACTATAGATGCAGATTTTGATCCTGCAACAAATAGAAATACAAATGTTTCTTATGATGGTATAGTAGAGATTTTAGGCGGACCTCCTGTTATTGCTACAGGAATACAAAGACATTGCCCTAAAGGCTTTAGCCTGAATTGAGATGTGGGGTACTCCTAGATCTAGTTTGTACAGTCCAGTAAAGGGAAAATAAATAATACCAGCTGCAGAATATGAGCAAGCTGAGAGGGAAAACCTTTTTAATGTGATACAATTTGTAGGTTATATGTAAGCTCAGGTTTTAAATAGTGAAAATGTCTGGAGTGTCATGCATATAGCAAGTTTTTTTTTTTTTTTGCTGAAGCTGCAGGAATTCCTAAATGAAATATAAAAACAACAATTGGAGTGATGCCATGCAATCCGAAGGACATAGCTTTGTGGTTAAATGACAGAGTTCATGCATTAGCTGGAGTTTATCCAACGCATTATCTTTCACAAAATAGAACATTGGTTAATGCTATTTTATTCTCTGGTTTGTGTATTTTTATATTTAAGGCAAGAAAGTGGAATTCAGTGATTTATGCATATCATGTAAAGACACAAGGTAAAGATACTTTGGCTTCACTTGCTGATATTTTAGGAATGATGAATATAAATAGTGGCATTGTAGCAGCATATTTGTTAGGGCTCAGATTTACAGAGAATAATCACGACATGGTATGGGGTTGTTTAAAGCCAAATGTTAAAGGACAAGGCTTAATTTTAAATATAGAGAGACAAATAAGCTCTGTACCTATAGCAGAGAGACCTAAACAAATACCTGATATATATTGACATACTTATACACTTGTAGGTAAGGACCTGACTGGAGATGCACTAGTAACTTCAAATAGCAGAGAAAAGGAAAGGAGAAAAGATTTTCCAGCAAGGGAAAACAGAGCTCAGTTTGTAAAAAAAAAAAGAATGCAAGAGAACAATATACACAGAAACAAACTAAATTTAACCCTCCACTACCTTACTCCCAAGCACCTCCATCTTACACCAATGAAAATCAGTTTATAACTATTTCAGATTTGCCTTATGAGGAATTTCCTTGCAGGACATTGAGACCATTTAAAACAAACAAAAAAAACTCCAGATCGGTATGGATTTGGAGATGGTAGTGTAAGATATAGAGGAAAAGGTACAGGGGTCAGGATAGATATCAGGAGCATGAGATTCGTTCTACTGAAAGGGGTGAAATTTCAGTTGCCCCAGCTAATACTAAAAAAGTAGGGCAAATAGAGAAATCACTACCAGACATCCCAGAAGAGTCTGAAGGTGAATGAAGTAAATTAACAGTAGAATATGGGGGAGAGACTTATGACGGGTATTTAGATACACAAGCATAAATATCTTTAGTACAATCAGATATGTTAAAAGGAGATGTATTAGGCAATATAACTATACAGACTTTAGAAGGTGAAGTTACTTATCCCTCATGTAATACACAGGTAAAAATAAATGGTAAAAGAGTGCACTTAGAATTAGTTCAGCATCCTAAGCTTGATTCTGATTTTCTTATAGCTTATAAGAATGTGGCACATTTTATTTCATTGCAGCTGGAAGATGAACTTCCTTTCACTACTAGAGTTGTGGAATAAGCATTTATGAAAATGCAATTAGATCATACTGCAGTATCTGATGTTAGAAGCTTAGATTTTTGCTTAAAGAAAAAAGTTAATATATTTCAGAAGTGGGATAATCAGGTTGGACATTGTAAAGGAATCAGTCATCATTTTGCTACAGGCACAGTGGTTCCTAAGAAAACAGGCACAGTATAAAATCAATGGTGTAGCCATTCCCTATATACAGGGAGTCATTGATGATTTACTTAAACAAGGAGTACTAAAAGAACAGTACAGTCAAATGAACTCAGCAGTCTACCCTGTTCCCAAACCGGATGGTTCTTGGTTAATGGTATTAGACTATAGAGAAGCTAACAGAGTTACACCACGGGTGGCAACACAAAATGCACATGCACCTTCTATTATACACAATTTGCAAAGGAAAACTTTTAAGACAAAGTTAGACTTGGCTAATGGTTTTTTGGAGTCATCTTATTACTCCAGATAGTTACTGGATAACAGGTTTTACTTGGAGAGGCAAAACTTTGGTATTTACCCGATTACCTCAGGGATTTTTTTTAATTCGAGTGCGTTATTTACTTCAGATGTAGTCAATTTATTGTCTGAATTTCCAGAAGTGGAGGTGTATGTGGATGACATATTTTTCACATGATAGTGAGGAGTAACACATAGCAGTGTTGGATCAGGTTTTGACTATATTACATGCTGCAGGTTATGTGGTATCTCTTTAGAAATCTCAAATTGCAGGACATACTGTTACTTTCTTGGGATTTGAAATTTCTGAAAGGGGGAGAGGATTATCTGATAATTATAAAGAAATAATAGCAGCTTTCACACATCCACATTCTCTAAAACAATTACATAGTATAATTGGTTTACTTACTTATGCAATGTTTTTCATACCCGATTTCATTGTGTTAATTGCACCTCTGCATGCTGCAGTCTCAAGGGAGATAAAATCTAAAACAAAAATGACCAAGGATACTTTTTAAGTGGACGACTCAGGAAGAGGCACTAAATGCATTATTAAATGCATTATTAGAGGCAGTAAATAGAACAGAGTATTTAGCTCAAAGAGATAGTACTAAGGATCTATTAGATTACATAAATATATCGCCGAATGCAAGCTATATAAGGTTATATAACGTAAATGAGACAATTCCAATAGCACTTCTATCTTATGTATATTCAAAAACAGAGATAAAGTTTACTATGATAGAGAAGCTTTTGGTAGCTGTTAATATAACACTGTTAAAGTCAAGACAGATTAAACAGGGGAAAGATATATATGTACATACATCAGTAGCCTCACTTGATAACTTACAAAAGCAAACTATACCAGACAAGAAAGCACTAAAGAGTAGATGGATAAAATGGTTTTCTATTTTGGAAGACCCACAAATACATTTTATTCATGATAAGAATCTGACACCTCTAGATGATTTACCAGCTCCAAAGCAACCCTCAAGTTGGAATTTACAAACTTATCCAAATAATCGTTATTCTGCTATTTTTTTATACTGATGGTTCTGCAGTAATTTCTAGTAAAGAAAAAGTAAATAAATCTGCTGGGGCAGGAATTGCAAAATATTCCCCCACTCTGACTTTATTACGTTCATGGCAAATTCCTTTGGGAGATCATTCAGCTCAATTTGCAGAAATTTCTGCATTAGCATTTGCTATGAAGGAAGCATTGTTAGATAAAGGACCAGTGTTGATTGTAACTGATTCTGCATACCTTGCAAGATCTGTATTCCAGGATTTACGAATCTGGAAATCTAATGGTTTTTTAACTGCAAAGAAAAAGCCATTACAGCATATTGTCAAATGGAAAGCAATTGCTATTTATTTGGATCTAAAGCCTGATATTGAAGTAGTACATGAACCAGCTCATAGAAAGCTAGGTTCTTCTTTGCATACAGAAGGCAATACATTTGCAGATACGCTTGCACAAAGTGTAAGTAAAAATATGCAGTAAATGCAGTTACAACTCGAATGACAGCAACCAGTAATCTTGACACAGAGTTAAATGCTTGCTTGGATAAAACCAGACCTAATCCACCTGGTTATCCTAAAAATATCTTCATGAATTAAAAGACAAACATTGTATGGTTAAGATTGGAGACAAATAATTGATTATTCCCCCTGTCATAGACAGATGGAACATAACAGAGATGGCCTATTCTAGTATTGGACATCCTCATTTAGGGCGAGATAAAGTCTTATTTACCCTAAAGTCAAAATATTGGTGGCCTAATATGAAGGAAACGGTCATAAGAGTTATAGGGAATTGTAAGCATGTCTCCTTGTTAATAATCCAAATCACCAGAAACAACCATACATTGTTAAAGAAATTCCTAATAAGCCATTTGATCTGATTTATTTAGATCATATAGTGCCTTTACCTACTTCACATGGATACAAAAATGTTTTAATATGTGTTGATGCTTGAACAAGGTTCACATGGTTATACCCTGTTAAAAGTGCCACGGCTAGTACCACGCTTGATAGTCTCAATTCCTTAGTAAGTATTGGTAAACCTAAAGCCCTACACTCAGATGCTGGATCAGCTTTAACATCTACTCAAGCACAAGAGTGGGCTAAGTCTTTTGATATAAAATGAGAAATCAGTGCACCTTATCATCCCCAAAGTAGTGGGGTTGTTGAAAGGAAAAATGCTGAGGTAAAACGATTGTTAACCAAGTTACTAACTAACCGCCCAAAACAGTGGTATCCCCTGTTAACTTATGTACAAGTAGGTTTAAATAATATACCTTCTGTTATTTCTCGGAAAACACCTTATGAATTGTTATATGGTATACCTATGAATACAATGTTTAATACTGAGTACCTTTCTGCACCAAGGAGATTAGAGCAATTATCTATTTTACAAGAAATACGTGATTGTTTTGCACGGCCTGCTTTTACACCTAACCTTTTATGAGCTTGGACACCACAGGTTGGTCAGTTTGTCCAGGAAAGAGTTCAAGCAGCGAAACCTTTATGGCCAAGGTGGAAACCTACAAAGGTAAAACATGTCATTAACCTAAGGACTTTGATTATAGAAGACAAACAAGGAAAAGACAGAATTGTCAGCATTGATAACTTAAAACCAGCTTCTAAATTTGAGTTAGAAGATGACAAACCCTCTGACATACTCTCAGTGGGTTACTCTGAATGAAGCAAACCGGATTAATAATCAATTTCAAATGATGACATTTTCTTCAAATCCAGAGTAAAATCATATAATGGAGCAGTGTTTTGTACTAACACACTTTATTCAGAATGGTGGACACCAGAGTTACATACAGATGAAGGATACCTGCAACTATTTGAGAAACTTCAGCTTGAAGTAGTGGATCAACAGACAGGAAGACTGCGAGAGCAAGCATTACCTACAGAATGGAATGAGAAAGGAAAGGATGAAATGTTTTTGAATCTAAAAGAATGGGATACGTGTACAAAGCCAAGATATGCAGCTTTCTTAAATACAATGTATTACAGTCACTCATGCAAAGAAAAGAACAATATTTGTAATATAACAGTTGAAGATTTAATTAAAAAGGGCATTTGTGACTTGGACACAAACTATCAATGTACATCCTGTTGTTTCTACCTTAAGGAATCAAGGACATATTTTTGTTTTTAACCTAAAGACATTGATAAGGGGTTCCTACATTATGTAGGCATACCCGGGTTTTTGTGCGTGACAAAACATCACATTATTAACAAAAATTATGTAATATGTTCCCTGTTTCAGAAATGTCTCATAGATAAAATATCCAGTAAATGTAGTAATTGCAAGTATGAAACTACAAATGGATGTAAATATATCAGTTGATGACATACCATGTAAATATGCTAAATGTTATAAGCAAAATGTGACAGATATGACTTATGATGAAGCTGTTTGGGGAACAAATAATATATTTGATAATGTAACATATATTACAATAGAGAATATAATTCCAGATGATTGTAATAGAGAAGAAAAAAACAAATAAAAGGCAGTTAATGTCTAAGAGAAGAAGTTCAGATATTGACAGGGCATTTATTAAGTGATGCAGTATTAATTGTCAGTGAAATTTCAGATATTAATGATGAAGATTTAAAGAGAGGATTGATGATCTTAAGAGATCACATGATAACTATGCTAACTGCAGTGAGAGATGTCTGATTTTACAATGGTAGATGAAGAAATGAAAGCAGTAACAATACTAAATTATTTAACAGTTATGAGATTAATTTTACAAGAATGACACTATTAAATGTTACAGAAATTTCTACACAATTAAGTCTAACGGTAAAACAAACAGAAATTATGCTGCATATTTCAAAATCAATGATTTATAATATAAGAGAATTAAAGCGTAGAATAACAAATAACCCAGAAGATTGTGTATGGGAAATATATATATATATATATATATATATATATATATATATATATATATATATATATTATGAGATGATAATAGCTGGGAATATGTTGAAACAGAAAATTGTGTTGATCTAGGATATTTAGTATGTGAAAATGTCTACAAACGAAAACCATGTGGTGTTGATAAACAAGACTCTGATTGCACAGTTAAAATTACGCCTGTACAATCACCATACACTCGCATAGAACCAATTCATAATGGGTCATATGTTGTGATTACTAATCAAAATGATTGTAATATCCCAATGTTGCAAGCTACAATGATAACAGTTAATGAATCTGTGAAGTGTTATAATACAATTTTAATACCACCTGTGATTAAGAATATACATGCTAGATCACAGTTAACAATGCAGGTACCCCATATTACATTGCAAATTCCATACATGACAGCATTTTGGGCTCATTTACATAACATGCAAGTGAGATTAGGCTCCTCCCATGAAGCAATTGAGAATTTGGTTAAAAGGGCACATGCAGACCTCTTAAGAATTGACTTGCATGAAGGGGATTTTCCTACCTGGATAAGAACTTTAGGTAAATCATTGATTCCAATAATGCCAACATTGGGTAATGTTATTTCAAAAATTGGAAAAGGTTTAGCTACAGTGGGGAATGGTATCTTTGGAGACATACTGGGAATATGTACTATGTATTAATAGCCATAGTATTGTGTAACATTTTATTTAGAAGTTTTGTCCTATCTTCCTAGGAGAAAATCTAAGTAAAAAAAAATAATAAGCAATTATTTGTCAACCTGTTTTCTTTTGAATGAAATACCAGAAAAGAAACGGCAAGCTTATTATCATGTTATGCTATAATTCATATATGCTATATGTATATATCTTGTTAAGCTATAATTTATATGCCAATAACATCTGTAGAAGTAAAGATTTATTATTTTTATTATAAATGTATTTTTATTGTAAATGTAAATTTATTGTAAATGTAACCAGTATAAACTTATTGGTTAGAAACATTAATAATCCTTCTTTATTTTCACGAAGAAAACCTGTGGATTACAATTTATTATCAACCTTTTTATTTTTAAGTTTTTCTTTGCAAGCTTTTTAACTTAAAAGCTACTTGTTATCAGCGTCTCATTGAAAAGGAAAGTAATAAATTTACTCCTACAACACATTTTTATGAGGATATTTCTCCAAGCAAGAAATACCATGCTAACTGGACATCTATAACTTATCCACTGATGAGTCATACACCAATTAACCAGTTTCTATCAAATGGATATTTTGGAGAATTTATTTACGACATATTACTAAATGGCAAGTCATCTTCCAATGAGGAGGATATAACCTTTGTTACCTAAGGATTTACAGTTATTTAATGTTACAATCTTGTAACTTATAAAAGGAAAACTAATATGCTTCAACGAAGCTTTATGGAGATTTTTTTATTTGTATGAATCCGTCATATACTTACATTGGCTGGGATCCAACTGTTTTTCTTGCTGGCCCAGGAGTAAAACGTTTCTGTTCAACTAACAGTTTGCTTCAAACTTCCCATAATTATTACAAACAAAATCCTGATTCTCCAATCCAGAGAAAGGTTTGCTGCAATAATTCCATAGCGGAATACAAACATGATGTGCTGTCTGGCTCAACGCTTCATGTATTAATTACAGATATACTCCTACTTGAAGAAGATTATGAAAAAGTTCAGTTTAATTTTAGTTAACAATGCATAGCTTTGCAAATAAACTTTGTTTATAGCATGCTTGTCTCAATAAAAGCTGCTATGTAAAATAAATGTTAGTTTTAAATGTTAGTATTAACATTGCTATAAAATGTTTGATTAAAAACTATACCAACAGTAAGAAATACATTCTTTCAGAAAGACACTTATAACTTACTATAAATGATAGATTTCTTTTAAATCTATCATGTACAGCTTCTATACATAAAGACTGTACCTTGCTATAAGAGCCTGTTCACATAAATTGTGAAAAATATAATCTTTAATATGCTTATTTTGCAATATGTGTATGATTATATTCAAATATATGTTTAAATGATGTACACTGTGTACAATGTATAACTGTATACGTTTATATGTTTAAACAAAAGTCTTTTACAATATAAAAGGTTTTTATTATCTGTCTGCTAACATACTAACCAACTAACTAGTTTTAACATAAGATGTTATATGATCTAAAATGGAAGTTTATTCAACCTTGAATTTATAGCTCTAAAATGGATGCTCATTGCAATTTCAAGTGTGTATGTCTAAACTCTTGTATAACAGATTTTCAAGGCCACGTTCCTAACACAAGTTAGACAAGTTTTGTTGATGTTAAAATGATGCTAAAAATACATATAAAAAGAAAACAATAAATGATGACGTCATCCAAATAAAAAACTATAAAAAAACCTTGTTGTAAACATAAGGAGGTGACTCTGACAGGATATTATAGAGCATTTCTAAGGATAAGATTTGGTTGCAAAGAAGTCATTTTGAGTGGTATGTAACAATTGTTATTGAAAGCAAGTTTAACTAATAGTCTTTTAACTCTGTGTGTATATTGGATTTAAATGAATTTAATTTTATATTACTTCTGTAAGCTGATTTTTCTGTATAATAAAAATTTATTTTTAAACAATGTTATCTTCTCAAGTACCATTTCTTTATTGTACTCAAAACTTTATTTGTAAGAAATGAGACCTGTTTCACTGATATAATATGTAAAGTTTAGTGCTTGGAATTTATATTTCAATATAACTATGCTTTAAGACCTTATAAGTGAATTAGGTGTGAACCACTACAATACATTAGCCATACGTTGTTCATAATTAGATATTTATGTATCACAATCAGACACTTAGATTATTTTTAAATTTTTAGATGATATTTCAGTCATCTATTTTTGAAATGATGAATAAGACACCTATTGAAGATCAACTGTTTTCTCCAGAATTGACTTTCAAAGACCATGCATTATCCAGGTTGGTTTACCAATGCATGCTAGTTAAGAATCACAGGAAGAATGTAGAATATTTGTAGCTTACATACATTAGCCATACTTTGTTCATAATTAGATATTTATGTATCACAATCAGACACTTAGATTATTTTTAAATTTTTAGATGGTATTTCAGTCATCTATTTTTGAAATGATGAATAAGACACCTATTGAAGATCAACTGTTTTCTCCAGAATTGACTTTCAAAGACCATGCATTATCCAGGTTGGTTTACCAATGCATGCTAGTTAAGAATCACAGGAAGAATGTAGAATATTTGTAGCTTACATACATTAGCCATACTTTGTTCATAATTAGATATTTATGTATCACAATCAGACACTTAGATTATTTTTAAATTTTTAGATGGTATTTCAGTCATCTATTTTTGAAATGATGAATAAGACACCTATTGAAGATCAACTGTTTTCTCCAGAATTGACTTTCAAAGACCATGCATTATCCAGGTTGGTTTACCAATGCATGCTATTTAAGAATCACAGGAAGAATGTAAAATATTTTGAAAAGATACATGTCCTATATTAGAATAGTTGTAGCTTACATACATTAACCATACTTTGTTCATAATTAGATATTTATGTATCACAATCAGACAAAGGAATACATATTATAGTTGATATAGAGGTATTTGAATGTACATTAAATATTACATTTATGTTCAGCATACATATATGTATTTTTGATTATTTAAATGTGATATACATTATTATGTATAATTAGAAATGCTGATATTTAAATGTAATTTTGATTACACAATATAATGGTGTATGTTTTTTGTTATTTAAAAAAAAAAAAAATCATAAATATCTTGATAAAATGTTGCACAAAGTTAAAGCATAGACACAAGATGATTGTAAATGTATTTTATGAATATTTTACAACGTGTGTATTAACTTTGTAAAATAATTTTTATTTTTTACAGATTTTCATCTGATGACTTCCAGGATTATTTTTTTTGTTTTGTTAAAAGAAAAATATTTAAAAAAAAAAAATGGTAATAATCAACATTTTATTATTAAATACCCTCTTTTGAACAGATTATAATAAATATCCATATAATCTGTCAATAAAAACAATTTGACTCCCATGACTGGTAGTTGTCTATTTGACAAGCACATGCATAAGATCAAATTAGGCATCATGTATAGCATTAATTTTTGAAAATCCACTGATTCAGAGAATATTAAAGTCAACTAGCTTTTTTAAATTAATTGGGGAGTGAAATCCATCGATGCTTTTATTGTGTAATTTTTAGATGTTAATTTGTAAAAATATTTTAGGATATGTAGTCAGAATTTGACATAACTTTCTTCTTTTCACTTTTAAGAAGGGAAAGTGGTTGACTTACATTAAAGTGACAGTGTTGTTGAATGTAAAATTTCATTTAGAAGATCTTGTATCTTCCTTAGGTATCTAAAAACATTCTTTTAATAAATTTATATTTTTAAAATTTAAAAATGGTAGGTCAGTTAACTTCATATTTTGCACAAGCTAGTTATTGGATGCCATGTTAATTGATTTTATGTTCTAGTGGAGTCATTTAAAGGGTCATTTAACTATAGTTATTAATATTATGTAATTTTTAAAATCTTACCTCTTGGGTTAGACATCACATATCTATATATAATTTTCATTCCCCTTTAGTTTATTTCTACAATGTTAAATCAACATTCCGAATGTTTTGGTCCTTAAAGGGACATTCACACAATATATTGTGTATTAAATTTTAAACAATCATGAATAATTTTTAACATATTTCTAATGTACTATTGAATTACATTCAGTCTTTAAATATACTTAGAAAAAGATACATCAATGCACATATCTTAGCCAATGACATAAGGCATCTATGTGCAACCAACAATCAGCATCAAAATAGCCTATGTAGATATGTATTTAATCCAAGAATATATATAATTAAAATCTAATGATCGAATAACAAAACATATTAAGTTGTTCAAATATTATAATCTTCTCCAAAATGCATAAATAACATATAGCTTAATGTCCCTCTAAGCTGAAGACTGCAAAATACATCCATTACAATATATATTTCATTCAGTGTGTAAAACAATCCAGAAGTTAATCTAAATATGCTTTTCTCATATGTTATACTAATTTTGCCAAAGGAAGGTGCCTAGGTTTATGATATTTCAAGCATTATTGCGAAATGTCTCCTTAAAGGGACATGAACTCAAAATATACTTAAAGGGAGACTGTTAAAAAATTAATTATTTATACATTCTGAACGAGTATTCAATTTTAAGCAACTTTATACATTGACTCATATTATCAATGTTCCTCATGATGTTGCTATCATTACTTGAAAAATAAGGCATTAAATTGATCATTTATTTGCTTCAGTACTCTGGACAGAACTTTTTTTTTGGGTGGATTAATTTATCCAACAATCATCAAGGACAACCCAGGTTGTTCGCCAAAAATTGTCCGTAATATAAAATATCATTTTTGATTTGCCAAGAAAGATAACAAGATAATTATTAACATTTGAGAATCGGATTAAATTATAAAGTTGCTTAACATTTCATGCTCAATCTGAATCACGAACGCTAAATTTTTTTGGACAGTGTCCCTGTTTTTTAAAGAGTGTATTTACTTCTCTTCTCTTATTATCTTGACATACTTTGCTTGAAAAGCATATTGAGATAGGCTCAGTAGATGAAGATTGGTGGATGCACAGAGATGCCTTATGTGATTGACTCAACCACGTGCATTTAAATTTCTTCTGTTGAGGATATCTAAATACAAAGATAAATTGAGTTACATTTTAAAGTCTAAATATATTTGATCTCTACAGATCATTTGATACAATTGTTTGGTTGTAATGTCTATTTAAAAATAAAGACGGCATTGCACAATAACATATATGAGCAGTTCAGACAAATACAAGCTCGAGGTTTATTTACTAATAACAAACAAACGTGTAGTTTAACATCTATAAACAGATTATCCAAGTTACAGACATTATAACCTGAAATTTAACATTCAGAAATGTTGCGTGGGAAACGTATCTTGAAACACCAGATTTGCATCTTTAAACATTAGAGTCTAATGTCACGCAATAGCACACAATCAATGTGCATTATAAATACATTTAATAGAGCAATGTCAATACTTCACAATAAGTCAGGAAATTGATTTTATGAACAATAAATACTAACAATGTTAAATGTGTATTAATTCAATATCTTTGTATTAAAGAAACAGACCGATATTAAACCGAGAAATGTCTATAACATTTAATAATGTGACAGTATTCGATTTTAACTAGAATTTAAACATTAATATTTAATGGATCAGGTATATTATATCTGCATCACACATATCCGCATGACAGGCCCATGAGTTACAAATAAGTCTACATGGAAAATGAAGTAACAGCACCACCAGGAGGTATGTGTATGGAAGTTACTAAGATATGAAACATTAAGGAACGGCCAATCAGAGTTCATCACACAAACACAACTTGAGTCAGGATGGTCTCACAGACATTCTAACAATATTTCAAACTTTTATCCAATCAGATGTACAGATAACTTGTCCCATGGTGCATCTCATGTTTACTTCACCATATAAAAGTCCATTACACATTGCCATCTTTGTCAGTTCTCTAATGCCTGCAGGCTGTTTATATATTATAATATATCCTTAAACCCAGCAGGCATGTCACCTCCCAGGTTTACCAAGCAGGAGAGCGCTGCACTGGTCCACGCCGTCCAGAACTTTTATCCACAGCTGTTTGGGAACAAGAGGAGGTCGACAGATGCGCATGTTAAGAAGGCACTCTGGGAGTCTATCACCAATGCGGTTCAATTGGTGTTGGGCGTCCAGAGGAGCCAGGATCAGATCATGCAGAGATTTGGAGATATGAGGTTGCGCTTGTCCAAAAAAGTCAACCTCATAAGGGAGTGGGTACAAGCCCGTAAAAGAGGGGGCAAAAGAAAGGCCCAGCGGAAACTCTACCTACTCCCTTATGAGGTGACTTTATGCGAGCTCCTCAGTCTCCGGGTCCCCAAAAGATTTCGATCCTCTCCATCCTCGGCCTCCTCTTCTTCCCTCCCAGCTGCTGGATCTGAAAGTCCTGACCTGGGGGCCAGGGCAGCTGCTTCTCCGTCCGGTGGCCTGGGAGGAGCGGAAAGAGAATCTGAACCAGGTAACTATCCAACTTCATATAATATATTAATATTTGATTAGATTTTTAAGAAATGTGTATATAGTCAGATACTAAACCTATATAGATCTCACAACATACGCTACATATGATGTTTAGATATCTGATTTTAGATTAGTGACACATGAAATAGGAATGATGTTTCTTGCGCTCTACAGAATATGCGTCACAGAGCGAAAATGGAATTGCGCATACACGTGAACATGGGTTTGCTGTAAGTGGCATTGCTTTACACATGTTGGTCAAATGACGGATGCGTAATTCCGCTTGGAATCATTGCGCAATGATCCCGAAAAATAGAATTGCGCATACACGTGAACATGGGTTTGCTGTAAGTGGCATTGCTTTACACATGTTGGTCAAATGACGGATGCGTAATTCCGCTTGGAATCATTGTGCAATGATCCCGAAAAATAGAATTGCGCATACACGTGAACATGGGTTTGCTGTAAGTGGCATTGCTTTACACATGTTGGTCAAAATGAAATGTGAAGAATACAGTATTCTTATTTTCAATATTATACATAATAAAAAAGATACTAGCAGAATCAAAATAAATAATAAAATATGTCCATCAATTGATGAGAATGAAATAACACCAAAAATTAATTAAAGCTACATTAAACAACACAACTGATTGAAAATAAGAGTACAGGATATATTTATGATGAATTTAATTGAGGAAACAATTAACTCATGGGACTACCAAAAGATTAATAGTTTTTAATTGATTTGGTAATAATGTAAAGATTTTAAACATGGCATGATTTGTATTAATGATATCCAATTCTCATTTAATATATTACAGATCGTGATGTTGGTGCTGGAACCTCAAGCCAGGGCTTGTCACAGTATGGTATGTCTCATTTTAATTGGCATTTGTCTTAGAAACATGGACAGAACATTACATACAAAATCCACATTTTCAATATTTATATGTATCCGCAAAATGGATTTGTAAAATATTTACAAATAAGAATAAAAAACAAACAAACATAGGATTACATTGTAATACTAATCTGAATTATTTTCTAATTTAAGATATCCCATCTATTCTTGATATCTTCATTTTAATGTAAGATTCTTTGAATGTCCAATTTATATTCTTCCCCTGTGTATTGCTTAATCTTATTTGGATATATTTTGACAAAATTCACACACTTTTGCATATGTTTTGATTTTTAAAATATAGATTCAGTTTTTGAAATTGATCACGTCATTTAAGGGACATGCCAACTAAATTTTACATTGAATGATTTTGAAACGTGATTTTATTGTTTTGTATAAACATTTTATTAGCTAAATTGGTTCAGTCTATTGTTTTAGTTATTCTAAAAACATATTGATTTTGGTTTAGGTTAAACAATGCATTACTGGTATTATCCGGCTGTTTTTTTATGCATAAATTGGCCTTTTTTCAAAATTTAAAATCATGTGTTCAGATAACAGTAGTACATAGTTTCAAAAAGTATACAATTACACATTTTGAGCTTCATGTCCCTTTAAGAGAGGATAATTAAATAATTTTTAGGATATCCTTAACTAACATATTAGATTGTAATTGCATGCTCCATCCCATTCATTACATCAACATATGGAGTAGAGAATTCATTAACAGCAACATTGTCAAATCAATATATTTTTATATTAAAGGGACACTGAGCTAAAATTATTACTGTTGTCATTCAGATAGAGCATGCAATATTAATCAACATTTAAATATAATACTATAATCAGATTTTAAATATTCTATTGATAAATGTATTTTAAAATCAAGAATGTACGTTTATCTGCAGCTCCATTTTGGTTGACCAACCTGGGTTTTTATTGATGATTGGTGGATACCTTCAACAAACAATATTTATTGAATCCAATATTGCCTATCTGCCTTTAAGATTAAAATGTTGCAAAATTAAAATTATAATAGGAGTCAATGTTAAATAATTTGGAACAGTTTGAACAGTGAAATCACTGATTGAAATAAATCATGTCAGTGTCCCTTTGATAAACAATAGATTCATTAATCCTTACATTCTTTGGATTAAACAATATTGATATATAATTCACATATTCACTGTTTGAGTTACTTTCTATATATAAGCATACTCTAACAGCACCATGATTACATATTTGTACAAATCAATTTGGTTTGGTATTGTGATCAATATGTGTTGTGTCCTAAACAAGATTACTGTACATTGCACAAATGGTTCGATGTGCCACATGTCTTTGTTTATATTTGTCAACAGCTGTTATTCAAAATGTGGTTTGTGTGTATTCTTTTAAGAACATTGATCAATGGGTATATTAAGATATGCAATAGCATCGTATGAGATGAGTTTGATGTCTAATATAGTCAGAAATTAAACATATGTTAAATACATAATTTTTTACAGAATCCCCTTGATTCAATCAAGCATTTTTTATTCTAATGACTGCTCTATTCTTCACATTTTCAAGTTGATTATTCTTATAAATCGATACAGATGTGATTTAGTGCTATCCCAAATATGTTCACTAATATATATCTATATCATTCATAGAGAGAGTTGCTGTGGGGAGCCCAGAGGGATCCAGCACCGACACAGAGACGCCTTTGCAGTCTTCTGGTAAGTCCATTGACTCATTTATATGTCATTGAAGGTGTATTGGTAATCAATATTATGAGCATGATTCTGATGAAGCATAACATTTGAAACAAACATATAATTTACTCCTCTGATTATATATAAATTTTATTTTAATATTGAAAGATTAAGAATTACAATTTTCTTAGTCTACACCTTTGTTATTCAGAAGATGTATAGCATATGTTTGTTTCCATGTTCAATTTTGACAACAATCATCAAGTGATACACACATGAGAAATCTTAAATGTTCAATGTACTATGCTTTTATGATTTTTACATTAATACAAACAATAAATTGAAAATCTGAATCATTGAGAATAACAAATCTAATGTCATTTGTATGCTCCATCAAAATGATGTAAATCATAACTTTGGGTGTGTATATCTTTAATGCAACATTGATGTGTGTCTTTGAGCCACAGTAACATATGTTATAATATCTGATCTTAACGTGTACACAACATGTTATGTTTTACAGAGATTGATTTAACATGTGGGACAGAGGAGGAAGAGGCTCCCTTGAAGTCTGATAGTATGTGAAATATATCTAACATGTATCCAACATGTTTCTTTATTGGCAATCATTTTATTGAAGACTTTCAAAGTCTACAGCTTTTGCACTTTAAAAAGGAATATTATTTGTCTGTTCAAATACACTACTGCCCCCTTTCTATATCAGGCAGCATGAAAATATGCTTGGATTTTGTGGGGGTTTTTTGGATTTCTAATTCATGCCATCATGATGTCACATGCATATTCCAGGCCAAACCACAATAATAATTTTAAAATTGTACAGACAGTCATTGCTATTCATCTGAGTGCCTATATGCATACCATATCATCATGTCATCATTGCTTAGAAATTCAAACACACTTCTAAGTATATTGCAAACATAATCAAGTTGAAATGCGTTGATTTGCTTTCATGATGTATGAGATGTTCATATATTTTTATTATTTTTTTCAGATGGATCCTCCTCTTCTGGTCATCAGTTTTCCGCCCCTGCCCAATCCCCTGCCCAGTCCCCTGCCCAGACCCCTGCCCAGTCCCCTGCCCAGTCCCCTGCCCAGACCCCTGCCCAGTCCCCTGCCCAGCCCCCTGCCCCTGCACAGACCACAGACCCTCCCTGCCCTTCCCATTTTTCCTATCCTGTCCCTCCCAAAAAACGCCCCTTCGTCCACCTTCGCCGCTCTCCCCATCTTTTGGCCCGTACAGCTACCCCAGCTGCTCAGCCCCCAACTCACCACTCCCCAGCTGTATGGGCTACCCCAGAGCAGCAGCCCATCCCTCCCCAACCCAATCCCATCCCTCCCCCCTGTCTCAACCTTCATTGTCCTGGGTGTCGGATTGTCCTTCCCAGGCACAGCTGTAAGTATCATTCAAAATCAACATTATAAGATACTTAAAGGTACACTGAAAGCAAATTGTTTCTATTGTGATTCAAATAGAGCATGCAATGTTAATCAAATTTATAATTTACTACTCTTATCAATTATTCTTCATTCTCTTGCTATCTTTATTGAAACAAAGAAATGCCTCGAATTATTTTTAAATAAAACAAAATCTGGACATCATTTCTTTATTGTTGGATGAATGTATCCATCAATCAGCAGGGACAACCAAAGTTGATAACCAAAAATGGCCTGCCCTATAAACTTACATTCTTGCATTTAAAATATAGCTATAGAATTCTAACATTTAAAGAATAGGAGTAAATTAATATTTTTTTAATGTCATGCTCTATCTGAATCAGTAAATAAAATATTTTGGTTTAGTGTCCCTTTAATTTGATATCACTACATATACCAATCACCACTACTTGGATCCAACAATTTATGTACAAATGTTCATACATTATCTCTTGTATAACCCAGTGGGAATGTAATTTCTTCTGGTTGCTATGTTTACACAGCTTGTCCTCAACGCCAAAATGTTTAAGGATAGGTGTGCCTACCACGGTATAACTAAAATATTTAAATTGCTAATGTAAGTACAATGTAAATCCTTTTACAAGATTTTATACACTCAAGCTGTAAAAGTGGATCATCGAAAAACAATTAAAGGGGACAACATGTTGGAGTAAACTGTCCCTTTAATGGTTTAGGTCTGTCTGAATAACATATTTCATGTGTAAATAATCAATTTCAACAAATTAATTTAAAGAATTATTTGTCTTTATGATGACAATGTATCTTTGCTTTTTTTTCTGTTGTGTAATTATCATTAATATTTTATTTATTCTTTATTTTAGGCTGTGACTCAACATGGCTCACGCTAGAAGGTCTAGCCTGTGTAGAGCAGGCCGTGTTGAGGAACGCAGCTGTCCTGAGAGGGATGAATGACACCATGCAGGCCCAGCTATAGGTTCAGCATTTGACTTTGCGTCAGATGATGCGGTTCAATTCAATGCTTGAATCTGTAGCTGGACAGGCACAGGACGATGAAGGGGATGACCAGTAAGTGGAGGATCTGGAGATGCTCCAAGGGCGCAGATAAGAATCCTCCGTCCACATGTTGATTTTGGTTTTTATGGTTGCCATTTGGCCTTTTTGTTATTATTGTTGTGCCTGTTGCACTCTTTTACCTTGTCATATGGCTCCAATGGGGCTATGCTGGCCCTTGGCAACTCTCTTCATGGACTGTGATGCACTCTGTTACCTTGTCATATGGCTCCAATGGGGCTGTGCTGGCCCTTGGCAACTCTCTTCATGGACTGTGATGCACTCTGTTACCTTGTCATATGGCTCCAATGGGGCTATGCTGGCCCTTGGCAACTCTCTTCATGGACTGTGATGCACTCTGTTACCTTGTCATATGGCTCCAAGGGGGCTATGCTGGCCCTTGGCAACTCTCTTCATGGACTGTGATGCACTCTGTTACCTTTTCATATGGCTCCAATGGGGCTGTGCTGGCCCTTGGCAACTCTCTTCATGGACTGTGATGCACTCTGTTACCTTGTCATATGGCTCCAATGGGGCTGTGCTGGCCCTTGGCAACTTTCTTCATGGACTGTGATGCACTCTGTTACCTTGTCATATGGCTCCAATGGGGCTGTGCTGGCCCTTGGCAACTCTCTTCATGGATTGTGATGCACTCTGTTACCTTGTCATATGGCTCCAATTTTCTGGATCTTTAAAAGATTATTTATAAACGTTATTGATGTTTTCTGACATACTAATAAAAGACATATCATTCCACGATTCTTTGTCCTCTTTATTCATGTCATTGATTGAAATCTCTAGTTTATCTGGTTAATCCTTAAAGGGACCTTAGCAAAAATAATGGTGTTTCCTGAATCATATATGTAATACAATTGTAAATGACTTTAAGATTAACATCTCCAATTTAATTTTATTATTTGTCTTTATATATTTTTCGTAAAGCTTTATCATTGCATGATTATGATTAGCATAGTAATTCTTTTATATATGTATATATAGATTGTTATTTTTGTATATATATGTATATAGCAAAATTCACATGCATGTGTTTATTTATAAACTCTGCGTGATTTGATGCACCTTTAACAAATGATCCGAGGATTGATACAATGAGATAATCCCTGTAAAGTGTTAATTTTATTGAAATAGTATTCTCTCTGTGTATCCTCTTTTTTAAAAAGAATTTCATGTCCCTTTAAGTGATGATGACCACAATTGTTAATGAATGGATTTCCATTTCTAAAGCGTTTTTGTCCTTTTTACATGAACAAGGACATATAATCTTATTAATAAACAATCTTATTGTAATGTTGACAGCACATGTATTTCAATTTCAATTCTATCTTATTGTAATAGTGTAACCAAATCAATATCTGTGTTGAATAAATGACACGTTTGATCAATACATGTGTCATTATTGTTATTCCAAAACAATCTAAACATATCTTAAAACATCAATGGCATATGTATTTTTCATGTGTATCTTTTAAATGTTAAAGCTATACACCATAGCTATAGTTAAAGGGACAGTCAAGTCCGAAAAGATGATTCATGATTTAAATAGGGCATGCAAGTTTAACCAACTTCCTAATTAGCTTTTATTCAACATTTAGCTTTGTTCTCTTGTTATTGTTATTTGAAAGGTAAACAGAGGAGGTTCATATGCTAAGTTCTTCGACCTTGAAGACTGCCTCTAATGTTTTAAAAATATTGACTACTATAAGGCATTAGTTCACGTGTTTCATATAGATAACATTGAGATCATGCACGTAAAGTGACCTAGGAGTGAGCATTGATTGGCTAAACTGCATGTCTGTCAAAAGAACCTAAAAAATGGGGCAGTCATCAGAAGCTTAGATACAAGATAATAACGTAAGTAAAATGTATATTAATATATAACTGTGTTTGTTGTTCAAAAATGAGTAATGTGTAATAAAGGGATTAGCTATATCTTTTAAAATTCAATATCTGGGGTTGACTGTCCCTTTAACATATAATATCTAACACATCCCTATTTTACTAATGCATCTCCTAGCATTCATTTTCTTTTAAAGGGATAGGAAACACAATAATCCAAATATTTACATTTATTGTAACAATATATTTCAAATTGCAATGTCGTACATAATCGTGTAACCAATATTGATTTAATTTGTACTTAAAACATGCTGCTTGCTAAATAGTTTAGTTATAAATCCTCTGCTTCTAATGAAATATCTCCTTATTTTCGATAATGTATTCTATTTTATAGATCACAGTATTTCGTTATCTATCGTGACATTCCTAGATAGCAATATGGACACATACTAGTTACTAAAATATAAATACGTTTCTTATTGATATGCCAAGCTATCAACTGAGTCCTTGTATTGGCTGCGGTTTTTCAGCGATCTCGGATGCGCCATGTTGCTTAAGACGTCACCTGCCAGGCTGTCCAATGATTCCTTGTATTGACTGACGTTTTTACGTGATCAAGAATGCGCCTTTTATTGGATTGCGTTCTTACGTGATCAAGGAAGCGCCATGTTAATTAAGACGTCACATGCAAAGGTGTAAAAAAAGTCTGATTGTATTACGTAGTCCCGCAATATTTGTTTGTGCACGTTACACACGTTTGTGAATGAGAAGACAAGTTTAAAACCATGGCGAATATGGATTGTGTGCATCATGTTACATTGTTGACCCATAGCTGATAAAGACCACCACATTCTCTTTTGCTGGATGTCTGGTTGAATAAACGAATGAAAGCAAAATGTTTTCATGCATAAGATATTTCGAGGCAAGTGCAAATCTCTATAGTCCATCTTGTTTAATATGTTTGTCAACAATATGTTCCTTTTTATGAAAAATGACTGTTGTGTTTAATTTTAAAGATATCGAATTCATAAATATGCGCTATTGTATTATAATAAAGTAATCAATATGCATTTATCTTTATCATATGATAAATATATGATGCCGACTTCTTCTAAATGTAATTTTGTCGTATATTTTATTAAAGGTTCATTAGACACTCACATTAAAAACCAAAATATTTTATTTTGTCTCTAGTTATATAGTCTATTGTTTACCAAATACACGTCTACTTTTGCTTCTGTTCAAATAAAATTTAAGTAATTTTCAGACTCCTCGCCAAGCCTCAAAGTTTCATGTGAGTACCATCTCCAGCTTTCTCCTGTTTGTGTAAAGGGTCTTTTCATATGTTAATGATGGGGTATTGTCTTGTTTTATGGTTGAAATGGGTTTTCCATCTATATTTTCAATAGAGATAACCCGATTTTATTTGAAAGTGTTTAAAGCTTTTTAATATTGATTTTGATATCAGTATATGTTAATCTTGTTGTGTCTATTACATGCAGTTCTGTTAAAAAGATTGTATACTGTCCCTTTAATGCAAATGTTGATTTTTGTATCATGTATGAGTTCCAGATTGTTTAATCTCCAAATATATTATTGATAGCATTTTTTTTTTGTCACTCCTAAAAGGACTTTAAACCATATTCATTGTTAAAACAAATGTCTTTCTAAAAAAAAAAAAACACAATAATGTCTCTTTAAGAAAATAGGCTTTATTTAACACGTCAATAAAAATCTTTTTGCAATATTTCTTGTTTGAACAAGTACATGTAGATACACCAACAATCACCAAATATTATATGTTAGCATATGTAATTTTGTTAAAGGGACAGTCTAGAAAACAAATAATGTTTTGCATTATTAAAAAAGACAATTTTGTAATATCAATGATATCAAAGGTTTATCACCAATTAATCATTTTTGTGTGTTTATTTTTATTTTCTAGCTAAACCTATGAGGTTCGTGTGCTAATTTCTTAGAGCTTGAAGAGTGCATGTAATCAGAATGCAATTTGACCACTAGAGGGCATTTTGAGAGCATTTGTATATATAAAACCTTGAGCTGATACAGCATATTTACCATGTATTGATCATTGATTGTCTAAAATGTTGTTATGTCAGAACAACAAATAAGTGGTCATTTTTCATAGGCATAGATACAAGGGTAAGCACATAAGTCACACGTATTTCTCCATGTTTTGTTGTTTCAAACTTGATAATGCGTAATACAGTGTTTTCTTTGTAATCAATAATGTTCTGACTGTCCCTTTAAGCTGTGTTATTGGCATTCAAACAGTAATATGCCATCATGGATAATTGTAATGGTAATTTTGTTTGCGATTAGGGAAACAGTTTGGACATCACATCCCAGAAACCAATCAATATCATGAACAAGGATAGGTATGTGATGATGTGGTTTTCACACACTTATAAACCCACACTCTGCAAACAATCTGCCTCCATGGACCCGGTCCCATAGAAGTAGATTATATACAGAGTGTGGTCCACAAGTGTATGAAAACCACATCATCACATACCTATCCATTACACATTAAATAAAAAATAATTAAACATGAAAACAAATACTTACTTCCTCTTCCTTCCCCTCTTCCCACGGGGCTGAGGCTCTGGGAGGGGCAACTGCCGCCTCCGACGAGTTCTCATTGGAGATGTTGTGGGAAGAGTGGAAGGAAGAGTACTGGGACGACCAAGGTGAGGAGGAGGAGATGGCCCAGCAGGAGGAAATGGCCCGGCAGGAGAAGATGGCCCAGCAGGAGAAGATGGCCCGGCAGGAGAAGATGGCCCGGCAGGAGAAGATGGACCGGCAGGAGAAGATGGCCCAGCAGGAGCAGATGGCCCGGCAGGAGTAGATGGACCGGCAGGAGCAGATGGCCCGGCAGGAGTAGATGGACCGGCAGGAGCAGATGGACTGGCAGGAGCAGATGGACTGGCAGGAGCAGATGGACCAGCAGGAGGCCCAACAGATGGCGGCCCAGGAGCAGGAGGCCCAGCAGATGGCGGCCCAGGAGCAGGAGGCCCAGCAGGAGGCAGACCAGCATGCGCCTCCTGGAAGAAATTAAACATCTCTTGTTGGAATCGAAAGGTTCTGCTTTGGCCTTCTTCTATTTGAGTAAGGAGGTGTATGATTTGGGTTTGGCCTTCAATGATTTGGTTTTGGCCTTCAATAATTCTATTTCTGCCTTCTATATTTTGGATCCGGGAATTACGCATCTGGTCAATGTAGTCTAGTAGAACCCGCACCTAGATATGCTTAGTAGCTGCTGATTGGTAGCTGCTGTGATTGGTTCACCGTGTGCATGGCTATTTCTTCATTAAAGTATATCTAAAGAATGAAGCAAATTAGGTAATATAAGTAAATTGGAATGTTGTTTAAAATTGTATTCTCTACCTTAATCATGAAAGGAAATGTTTGCGTATAGTGTCCCTTGAAATACATTCGTATGTTAATTTATTCTTAAATGAGCTTACCGTCAGATGAGAATGGCAGGTTCCCGGTATCGATTCCTCCGATACCGACTATATCCACCTCGGAGATGCTGGGACGCAACATTTCCTCCCATCGGCAGTACTCGACAACCAGTGCAGGGCCGCCACCGGTTCCTGCGGCATGTTGGGACTCCCAGGTTATCTTTTTTTTAAGATCCATCTTGCAGTCCCGGTAGCAATGTTTAATAGAGTCCATATCTCTATTCCGTCCACCCACTGCATTGACTGAATCCCTTATCTCCTGCCAGAGCTTCCTCTTCTCACTCGGGGTGGTCTTCTGATGCTGCAGCCTCCTATACCTGCCCATATAGGCTTCTACGAGGGCCTCCTTCTCCTCCATAGAAAACCTCGCCTCCCTAGTCGCCTTGGCCTTCCCCTGTGACGATGCCCTCTGTTTCCCGGACTGTGAAGCCCTACTCTGTCCGCCACTGGGCCCAGCCACTTGTTCATCTTGAACCAAGTGGCTGGGTCCACCCACCGCTTCCACCCCCGCTTCCTGCCCCCCTTCCTGCCCCCCTTCCTGCCCTGTTCCTCTCCCCCTTCCTCTCCTCCCCCCTCTACCTCTCCCCTGCCTGCCTTCCATCTCTTCCCTAAACTAAACCCCAACTAAGCAAACAAAAAGTGAGTGTGATCAAATGAAAGGGGGTCAAAATAAAGAACTAAAAAGACCAAAAAAGTGCTGAAAGTGTGAAAGGGATATAAATAAAAGAGGGTAAGGAGTATTTAAATAAACAAAATGAAGAAGAAGACTAAAAGGAGGATATGTAAACTAAATGTAACTAGGGGATGGGATGGGGATGGGGTATGGGATAAGAGTAAATGGGATGAAAGGGAATGGGACTACAGGGAATGGGGTATGGAGTGTAGTATGAGAGGGTATGGGGTATGGAGTGTATGTAGTGTTATTGATAAGTGTATGTATGTATTGAATGTGTTTGCATGTAAATGTGTTAAATATGCAGAAAAAGCACTCGCACACTCAGCCAAACCAACTGTCGCTCACTAACTCACACTACCACTAACTCACACTACCACTAACTCTCAATAACTCACACTACCACTAACTCTCTAACTCACACTACCACTAACTCTCAATAACTCACACTACCACTAACTCTCTAACACACACTACCACTAACTCTCTAACTCACACTACCACTAAATCTCTAACTCACACTACCACTAACTCTCAATAACTCACACTACCACTAACTCTCTAACTCACACTACCACTAACTCTCTAACTCACACTACCACTAAATCTCTAACTCACACTACCACTAACTCTCAATAACTCCCACTACCACTAACTCACTCAAGATAACACTAACTGACTCACTCACACTAATTCACTCACAATAATGCACAAAATCTCAAAGCTCCAATCTCCAAAAAGCCACCATCAACACAGTCAAAGAAGCCATGCTTGTGTGGTGCTTATATACCCTGTGTAAATGTTTAATGATGTACCGGTTTGCGTTGTAAATTGTGTTCAGGTATGCTTTATTATTAATTAGTATTTGTGCAATGTGTATTAGGTGTGTGAATTTGCGCATGCTCATTTGGAGTTAGTATTTGTGGAATGTGTAGAATGCGATGATGTCATAGTGCTCGTTTTCTATAACATTGTCCCATTAGTGAAGTGTTGTACAGTATATGTATGTTTGTCCTAATATATAGTAATATTGAATGCGAGTATTTTGCTAGTGTATGATTGTGATTTTTTTTTTCCTTGTTGTTATTTTCCGTATTTCCGCATCTTAAATGATATGCGTATTCCCTGTATTTTATTTTATTAAATTTCCCCCCGCTTCTGAATGTGTAATGCTTATGTGCTTTGTTTTGTGATTGTTGTTGTGACATTTGTGGCGTGTTATTGTTGTGCATTATGTGGTATACATCATATGACCGAGCTGTGCATATTTCTCGCGAGATCGAGTGTTAGATGAAAAAAGCGTGTTTGTTTGTTTTTCCATTGATCTCTATGGGAGACTGTCTAACGCGGGCGGGATTCCGCGTGTGAAATACACGCGTTAGGAGTATCGTTAGAAGGTTGTTTATTAACTCTAAATACCTGCATTAAAAAACTGTGCGTTAGACATAAACCACGCGTAGCTAACGCACCCCATCTAACGCAAAACTCTAAATCTAGGCGTCTGATAGCTACAATATAACTAATAGTTACATTGTACCTAGCTTAGGGTTTATTTTTATTTTACAGGCAAGTTTGTATTTATTTTAACTAGGTAGAATAGTTATTAAATAGTTATTAACAATTTAATAGCTACCTAGTTAAAATAAAGACAAATTTACCTGTAAAATAAAACCTAACCTAAGTTACAATTACACGTAACACTACACTATAATTAAATTAATTCCCTAAACTAAATACAATTAAATACAATTATCTAAAGTACTAAAAAAAAAACTAAATTGCAGAAAATAATAAAATAATTACAAGTTTTTTAAACTAATTACACCTAATCTAATCCCCCTAATAAAATAAAATAGCCCCGCAAAATAAAAAAAAAGCCCTACCCTATACTAAATTACAAATAGCCCTTAAAAGGGCCTTTTGCGGGGCATTGCCCCAAAGTAATCAGCTCTTTTACCTGTAAAAAAAGTACAATACCCCCCAACATTAAAACCCACCACCCACACACCCAACCCTACTCTAAAACCCACCCAATACCCCCTTAATAAAACCTAAAACTAACCCCTTGAAGATCACCCTACATTGAGAAGTCCTCAACGAAGCCAGGCGAAGTGGTCCTCCAGACGGGCAGAAGTCTTCATCCAAGCCAGGAAAAAGAGGTCCTCCAGACGAGCAGAAGTCTTCATCCAGGCGGCATCTTCTATCTTCATCCATCCGGTGCGGAGCGGCTCCATCTTCAAGACATCCGACGTGGAGCATCCTCTTCAAACGACGTCCAACTGAAGAATGAAGGTTCTTTTAAATGACATCATCCAAGATGGCGTCCCTTCAATTCCGATTGGTTGATAGAATTCTATCAGCCAATCGGAATCAAGGTAGAAAAAATCCTATTGGATCAGCCAATAGAATGCGCCACGTCGAATGTCTTGAAGATGGAGCCGCTCCGCGCCGGATGGATGAAGATAGAAGATGCTGCCTGGATGAAGAGTTCTGCCAGTCTGGAGGACCTCTTCTTCCCGGTTTGGATAAAGACTTCTGCCCGTCTGGAGGACCACTTTGCCCGCCTTCGTTGAGGACTTCGGCCCGGTTGGGTGAAGACTTCTCAAGGTAGGGTGATCTTCAAGGGGTTAGTGTAAGGTTTTATTAAGGGGGTATTGGGTAGGTTTTAGAGTAGGGTTGGGTGTGTGGGTGGTGGGTTTTAATGTTGGGGGGGTATTGTACTTTTTTTTACAGGAAAAAGAGGTCCTCCAGACGAGCAGAAGTCTTCATCCAGGCGGCATCTTCTATCTTCATCCATCCGGTGCGGAGCGGCTCCATCTTCAAGACATCCGACGTGGAGCATCCTCTTCAAACGACGTCCAACTGAAGAATGAAGGTTCCTTTAAATGACGTCATCCAAGATGGCGTCCCTTCAATTCCGATTTGCTGATAGAATTCTATCAGCCAATCTGAATTAAGGTAGAAAAAATCATAGTGGATCAGCCAATAGAATGCGAGCTCAATCCTATTGGCTGATTGCATCAGCCAATAGGATTTTTTCTACCTTGATTCCGATTGGCTGATAGAATTCTATCAACCAATCGGAATTGAAGGGACGCCATCTTGGATGATGTCATTTAAAGGAACCTTCATTCTTCAGTTGGACGTCGTTTGAAGAGGATGCGCCACGTCGAATGTCTTGAAGATGGAGCCGCTCCGCGCCGGATGGATGAAGATAGAAGATGCTGCCTGGATGAAGAGTTCTGCCAGTCTGGAGGACCTCTTCTTCCCGGTTTGGATAAAGACTTCTGCCCGTCTGGAGGACCACTTTGCCCGCCTTCGTTGAGGACTTCGGCCCGGTTGGGTGAAGACTTCTCAAGGTAGGGTGATCTTCAAGGGGTTAGTGTAAGGTTTTATTAAGGGGGTATTGGGTAGGTTTTAGAGTAGGGTTGGGTGTGTGGGTGGTGGGTTTTAATGTTGGGGGGGTATTGTACTTTTTTTTACAGGAAAAAGAGGTCCTCCAGACGAGCAGAAGTCTTCATCCAGGCGGCATCTTCTATCTTCATCCATCCGGTGCGGAGCGGCTCCATCTTCAAGACATCCGACGTGGAGCATCCTCTTCAAACGACGTCCAACTGAAGAATGAAGGTTCCTTTAAATGACGTCATCCAAGATGGCGTCCCTTCAATTCCGATTTGCTGATAGAATTCTATCAGCCAATCTGAATTAAGGTAGAAAAAATCATAGTGGATCAGCCAATAGAATGCGAGCTCAATCCTATTGGCTGATTGCATCAGCCAATAGGATTTTTTCTACCTTGATTCCGATTGGCTGATAGAATTCTATCAACCAATCGGAATTGAAGGGACGCCATCTTGGATGATGTCATTTAAAGGAACCTTCATTCTTCAGTTGGACGTCGTTTGAAGAGGATGCGCCACGTCGAATGTCTTGAAGATGGAGCCGCTCCGCGCCGGATGGATGAAGATAGAAGATGCTGCCTGGATGAAGAGTTCTGCCAGTCTGGAGGACCTCTTCTTCCCGGTTTGGATAAAGACTTCTGCCCGTCTGGAGGACCACTTTGCCCGGCTTCATTGAGGACTTCGGCCCGGTTGGGTGAAGACTTCTCAAGGTAGGGTGATCTTCAAGGGGTTAGTGTAAGGTTTTATTAAGGGGGTATTGGGTAGGTTTTAGAGTAGGGTTGGGTGTGTGGGTGGTGGGTTTTAATGTTGGGGGGGTATTGTACTTTTTTTTACAGGTAAAAGAGCTGATTACTTGCGGGCAATGCCCCACAAAAGGCCCTTTTAAGGGCTATTTGTAATTTAGTATAGGGTAGGGCTTTTATTATTTTGGGGGGCTTTTTATTTTATTAGGGGATTAGATTAGGTGTAATTAGTTTAAAAAACTTGTAATTATTTTATTATTTTCTGTAATTTAGTGGGGGGGGTTTCGTACTTTAGATATTTGTATTTAATTGTATTTAGTTTAGGGAATTCATTTAATTATAGTGTAGTGTTAGGTGTAATTGTAACTTTTTACAGGTAAATTTGTTAGACTTAGGTTTAGAGGTTAAGAACTTTAATATAGTGGCAGTGACGTTGGGGGCGGCAGATTAGGGGTTAATAAGTGTAGGTAGGTGACGGCGATGTTAGGGCAGGCAGATTAGGGGTTAATAAATATAATGTAGGTGTCGGCAATGTTGGGGGCAACAGATTAGGGGTTAATAAGTATAATGTAGGTGGCGGCAGTGTCCGGAGCGGCAGATTAGGGGTTAATAATATAATGTAAGTGACAGCGATGTCAGGGGCGGCGGATTAGGGGTTAATAAGTGTAAGATTAGGGGTGTGTAGACTCGGTGTTCATGTTAGGGTGTTAGGTGTAGACATAAATGTATTTCCCCATAGGAATCAATGGGGCTGCGTTAGGAGCTTTACGCTGCTTTTTTGCAGGTGTTAGGTTTTTTTCAACCAGCTCCCCCCCATTGATTCCTATGGGGAAATCGTGCACGAGCACGTTTTGCCAGCTCACCGCTACCGTAAGCAGCACTGGTATTGAGGTGAGATGTGGAGCAAAATTTTGCTCTCCGCTCACTTTTCTGCGGCTAATGCCGGGTTTCTAAAAACCCGTAATACCAGCGTTGTCTGCAAGTGAGCGGTGAGGGAAAACTGCTCGTTAGCACCGCACCCCTGTTACCGCAAAACTCGTAATCTAGGTGTTTGTATGGGTAACATCAAAATAGTACTAATTTTATTTTTAGTTATTTCTGTTTTAGTCAATATTACTAAGGCCCTGATTTTCTAAAGCTCACTCATCTGGCGACATTCTATAAAATATCTCTTTAGTATTATGAGGCCCCTCAGGGATTGTTTAAATGTGTATTTCATTAAGGGAGATGCTTATTTTACAATGTAATGCTCAGTAAAATAACCTGATGATTTCTCTCCATGCCACCAAGTTCTTGAGAATAGGTCCCTATCTGTTTACAAACTGTGCTTAACCCCTTTAGATCACTTTTTTTTTACAGGGGCCACAGTACATTTGAATAGAAACAGTTGTGCAGTACACTCTGGTACCCAAAATAAACATTTACAAATGAAGCGCTATTGATAGCGCAGAGTGTGCTATTAACATTGCAGAACTGCGCTGAAATTAGTCTGCAATCAGGTATTATAAATCTATGGTAAAACAGAATAACTAGAAAATGTGTAGCGTGACCTATACTTACAATAGATATTGCGGGCACATACCACTCATAATACAAGTTGTCAGTTATGCCTTGTGCTTGAGCGCAACACATAACAGCAATAAAAAAGTTTGAGCGACTTGAGACCTGATGGAAAGTGTTAGGGCTAGAACAAAAATATCACAAAACACATGTAAAACAAATGAAAATAAAGCATTATATATTAAATATAAAATATAATGTTGTGTATAAACATGTGTGTATGTATACATGTATATAAATATATATATATATAATATATATATATATATATATATATATATATATATATATATATATATATATATATATATACAAAATTGTGGACTGCACTCACTGGATTTAGATTAAAGTTAATTTATTTTATGGTAAGGTTTTGGGGGTTCACAGACCCCTTTCTCAGACCAAACAGTGCTCAATACAATCTGTGCAAACGTAAATACACTAAGCCCCTCCCCCAAAATACCTTCAAAAAATTGTGCCAAAAAGCAATAACCATGGCAACCTAACAGTAATTGCCAGGTAGCCATAGTAACACCACCTAAACATTTACATATGTGTGGTGTATACTGGTAATTAATGTGAATATTTAAAAAACATCTCATTTCAAATGTCCCAACTTATAAACAGTGTATACCTAACACCTTATAAACAAATAATGTTAAAATAAAAACAGACATAATGCCCATTGGACATTAATTTTTAAATAAAGAACAGCCAAACAGTCATAAATCCGAGCAGCAATCCGTAGTACTTAAAGTTAAATAGAGGGAGAAGCAGTGTTTAGAAGCGCTAAATGTTTCCTGGGACACTGTATGTCTGTATACTATCTATCGATCTCACTAATAGTGTGTGGTATGTTGAAGATTACAATTCAAAAAAACAAGTATTTGTGAACTTCATATAAAGATTAGCCCTAAAATTTAGAGCTTGTTGCTCTTTTTTGAACTAATCAGAAAACAACTTCTATGTATCCTGATTAGACAACATGAGGCATTTGATATATGATGAATTTTGGTATTAACTACAGACTTTGATGTTAATAGTGATAAAGATTTATAAATAAGAAATATAGCATATGCTCAATATATATTTATATAAGAGCCACAGATGGAGTAGAAATACTGACACGGTCCTAATCAGTAATGGTAGCAACTGGTAAGAAACAGATTGAACTCCTTTTACTTCACGCATTCACACACATCCTAAAATATATACAAGTTCAGACACTCCGCAGACACACAATGTTTGTAACTGATATGGCAGATAACAAGAGTTGCCCAATAATGCGGACTGGTGATAACAAACAAGCAGGTAAGAAGCTTAAAGGCTTTAGTTTAGTTCGAGTACGTTACCCCCTTGAGGACCGAGAGTGATCCGTTACCGCACTGGGAGATCCGTGTCTGGGACTGGCAGCGTGTGTGAATGCGGCTTACTTCCGGGTAGCGGTAAAAAAATAGATCCGGCCGTTCAATGATCCAGACTTGATAGTAACAAAGTTGCAACAAGATCATAAGAGATTTAAAGGTAGCAAAAGTAAATACTGGTATTATTACTTTGCTCAGGATACAAATGATAGGAGACCTGAAATAAGAATAGCTACAACAGTGTAGGTATGACTTCAATAATCAGGCAGTGAATGTATGTAACAGGTCATCCTTAAATAGGGAGGAGACCATATAGGAGGGGTTAGAGTTAAAGGTATACCACATCTCCCCCCCCCTCAAGGAAGCACCCCAGGGGATTCCAAGCTAGGTTTCTCAGGGTAGCGGCGATGAAAATTTCGCAAAAGACGAGGAGTGCGAAGATCAGAATGGAGTTGCCAAGAGTTATCCTCCGAACCATAGCCTTTCCATTTCACAAGGTACTCCAACCTCCGCCTATGGATCCTGGAATCCAACACAGCTTCGACTTCATACTCCTCTCGATCATCAATGAGGATCGGAGGTGGCCGAGACAAAGAGAGGGACTGAGGTGATGGAAGATATGGCTTCAACAGGGAGACATGGAAAGAGGGGTGAATTTTAAAATCCTGAGGGAGATCCAATCTCACAGCATTGAGGTTGATTATTTTAGACACTTTAAAAGGACCCAAGTACTGATTTGCAAGCTTTTTACTAGGAACGGAAAGCTTAAGATGTTTTGTCGAGAGTAGAACTAAATCCCCAATTTGATATGAAGGACTGGCTGTGTGATGGGTATCATACAACCTTTTCTGATAATCTTTAGCTTCTGAGAGATGTTTTTTCAAGACGTCCAGCCTATCTTGTAAAGTAGTTGCAAAATCCAATGCAGAGGGTGAATTTACCTGTTGAGAGGATAAAGACATAGTGGTAGGATGATATCCATAAGTAGCGAAGAATGGGGATAATTTAGTTGAAGAAGAAGTGGTATTGTTGTAACAGAACTCTGCCAAAGGTAAATAAGATGACCAATCATCTTGGAGATGAGTTATGTAGCAACGAAGGTATTGCTCAAGAGTTTGGTTAAGTCTCTCAGTCAGACCATTTGTCTGGGGGTGAAATGCAGTCGAATATCTTGAATCAATTTTGATTAACTTGCATAAAGATCTCCAGAAATTAGAGGTAAACTGAGTACCACGGTCAGTTATAATAACTTTAGGCAGTCCATGTAAGCGAACTATGTTATCTAGGAAAACGTGTGCTGTTGTGAAAGCTGTTGGCAGACCCTTTAGTGGAATGTAATGAGCCAGTCTTGTTAGATGGTCAATAACAACTAATATAGTATTGTAATGATGGGATTCAGGTAACTCGACAATAAAGTCCATTGATATGGTACTCCATGGTTTGTCAGGAATAGGCAGAGGAGATAAAAGACCTGATGGTCTTTTGTGTACTAACTTATTTCTGGCGCAAGTATCACATTGTTTTACATAATTTGTTATATAAGTATCCATGAGGGGCCACCAATAAGTTCTCCTGGTTAGGTCAATAGTTTTCGAAATTCCTGGATGACCCGCTAGGGTCCCATCATGGGTTTGTTTAAGAATGGAAGATCTCATTTGTTGGGGAATATAGAGTTTAGATTTATGGTAAAAAAGACCAGTAGTGGAATCTTTCTGACAGTCTATTCCATGTGGTGGTTCTTGCTTTAATTCTTTTAATACCTCTTCTTCTAAAGGTGTGAGTAAACCTATAATTTTTTCTTTTGGAATGATTTGGTTGATATGATCTTGAGTGTTTTGATCATGTAGCCTGGAGAGAGCATCGGCTTTGGTATTCAAGTGTCCCGGTCTGTATGTTAAGAGAAAATTGAAACGATCAAAGAATATTGACCATCTTGCTTGCCGTGCAGACAAGGTCTTACTTGTTTTTAAAAATTCAAGATTTTTATGATCTGTATAAATCTTAAAGGGCAGTTTGGAACCTTCCAATAAATGCCTCCAGTGGTCTAAGGCATGCTTTACAGCTAGGAGTTCTTTATCTCCTATGCTATAGTTTTTCTCAGCGCTAGTCAACATTTTCGAATAAAAAGCAATAGGATGAATCTCAGTTTTGTTTTTATCTTGTTGTGATAATACTGCACCGATACCTGAGTTGGATGCATCGACTTCAAGGATAAATTCTAAATCAAAATCTGGCATATCTAGGATGGGAGCTGTTGTAAAATACTCTTTCAACTTGTTAAAAGCATGAGTTGCGGATTCTGTCCACTTAAATCTTTGTTTTTCACTAGTAAGTGCTGTTAAAGGTTTAACGATAGAAGAGAAATTCTTAATAAACTTTCTATAGAAATTCGCAAAACCAATGAATCGTTGTACAGATTTTGTTGAAGTTGGAGTAGGCCAATTCAAAATTGCTGAAACCTTCTCTGGGTCCATCTGTATTTTGTTGGGACTGATGATATAACCCAAAAATTTTATTTGTTTGACATGAAAAGAACATTTTTCCAGTTTAGCATATAATTTGTGTTCTTTTAAACGAGTTAGTACCCAGCGTACATGCTTTTCATGTTCCTGTGGTGTTCTAGAATAAATTAGGATGTCATCTAAGTATATTATGACACAAACGTCAATAAGGTCACGGAATATCTCATTTATAAAAAACTGAAAAGTTGCTGGGGCATTACCATGGGTACCCTAGAATGAGTGTATGCTGATGTATGGATATCAGATCAAAAGACAAATATTCGGTGTGTCCATGAGATGATGTTACAAGCAGGGGAACAGTATGATGTGTAATCGGCCCTTGTTCTATGAATGAACCATCTATTAACTTAATGGACACAGGGTTTTGTTTGCATATAACTGGTATTTTATTTTTATTTACATAAGTGGAATCAATATAATTGCCGGAAGCATCCGAATAAATTAATGCCTTGGTTTGGATGTTTTTCTGGTCCCACTGTAAAAAAATGGACAAAGTCATGTGTGTATCATTTTCAATGCTGTAAATAAAGTCATTGGTTATTGCCTTACCATTCTTTTGTTTCTTCAACAAAGGACAAGTGGATACTGCATGTTCCTTTTGAGCACAGTATAAACAGAGATTTTCCAACCTCCTTCTAATTTTTTCCTCTGGTGGCAGAGGTCCTCTAAGAACTCCAATCTCCATAGGGGTAGCACTGCCATGAGCTCTATCATGACTTGTTGTGACTTGAAAATGTTTCCTGTATGGGTTATCATAAGAGGCCCTCTCTGCTCTCCTTTCTCTCAAACGTCGATCCAAAGAAGTACTTAATTTGATAAGACCCTCAAGGGTATCCGGGATCTCAAGACGTGAAAGTTCATCTTTGAGTGATTCAGACAAACCCAGGCGAAATTGATTCTTTAAACTGATTTCATTCCACTGAGAGTCCTCAGCCCACATCTGAAACTCAGTGGTATAATCTTCCACATTCCTCTTACCTTGTTTTAAAGACCTCAATCTTGTTTCAGCATTTATTTGTGTATTTGAGTCTTGATAGAGACTAGTCAAAGCAGAAAAAAAATCCTGTAACGAATCTAGGATAGGGTTATTGTTTTCAAAAAACCTGTTGGCCCAAGTCCTTGGTTCACCTTGTAGGAAAGATATTGTAGTACATGCTTTAATCCGCTCAGTGTGATAAGTCTTGGGTCTAAGAGAAAATAATAAGTTACAGGCATTCTTAAATTCCCTGAACTCAGAACGTTTCCCTGAGAAAGGTTGTGGATAATTAATATGAGGTTCAGGTGGATCATGAGGCTTTTGTGAGACATAATCTTTAACTATTGTTTTAAGTGCTGCATTTTCAGTTTGTACTTCAGTCAATGCCCTTGCTAAGTAATCAAGTTTGAGATAGACATTATTAAACTCCATTTTTATTTCATTAGGATCCATAACGATTAATGAATTGAATCCAAGGAATTTTGATTGTCTTTTTAGGCCTGATTATTATGTGGTATGTTGAAGATTACAATTCAAAAAACAAGTATTTGTGAACTTCATATAAAGATTAGCCCTAAAATTTAGAGCTTGTTGCTCTTTTTTGAACTAATCAGAAAACAACTTCTATGTATCCTGATTAGACAACATGAGGCATTTGATATATGATGAATTTTGGTATTAACTACAGACTTTGGTGTTAATAGTGATAAAGATTTATAAATAAGAAATATAGCATATGCTCAATATATATTTATATAAGAGCCACAGATGGAGTAGAAATACTGACACGGTCCTAATCAGTAATGGTAGCAACTGGTAAGAAACAGATTGAACTCCTTTTACTTCACGCATTCACACACATCCTAAAATATATACAAGTTCAGACACTTCGCAGACACACAATGTTTGTTTGTAACTGATATGGCAGATAACAAGAGTTACCCAATAATGCGGACTGGTGATAACAAACAGGCAGGTAAGAAGCTTAAAGGCTTTAGTTTAGTTCGAGTACGTTACCCCCTTGAGGACCGAGAGTGATCCGTTACCGCACTGGGAGATCCGTGTCTGGGACTGGCAGCGTGTGTGAATGCGGCTTACTTCCGGGTAGCGGTAAAAAAGTAGATCCGGCCGTTCAATGATCCAGACTTGATAGTAACAAAGTTGCAACAAGATCATAAGAGATTCAAAGGTAGCAAAAGTAAATACTGGTATTATTACTTTGCTCAGGATACAAATGATAGGAGACCTGAAATAAGAATTGCTACAACAGTGTAGGTATGACTTCAATAATCAGGCAGTGAATGTATGTTACAGGTCGTCCTTAAATAGGGAGGAGACCATATAGGAGGGGTTAGAGTTAAAGGTATACCACATAGTGTGACATATATTGCAAAAATGGTTAATCCTAACGGTAATAAATAGAAGCATTCTGTCAGCAGTCAATATGTCAAATCACCTGAAATGTGCGCCTAACCGTCCTGTTGTAGGGGAAATACATAATCAAATTAATGATTTTGTGCATTTACCTCTAAATGCACCAGGGATATTCACCTAGATCCACACATAAGGAAACTGATATTATCTTAGTCTATCCCGATCCGTATGATAAACTGCCTCAGAAGCTGTAGCGTATGCGTGCATGTATCAGGCTCGCCCCTTAGAGAGACTCCACATGGCTAATTAGCATATAGGGGTCTGAACATATTGACAGCGTGCATATATGTATGGACTAGTCCCTAGCTAGTCCTAGTGTGCCTAACAACTAATAATCAATATTATAAGAGGAATGCGCAGGTCTTATTCAGAGACAAAACAGTAGCATTTGGGTCACCACAGCCTAATAGATAAAGATGTTGTAAAATGTAGTTACGTATGTCAATTCAGTGCTGGTGCTAAATGGGAATAAATTAGCAGTATACAGTTAGGGATATCTATATACTAGATATAGAATCACATCATAGTGCCTTATTGTATATACGCATTCAATAACGTCATACATGTGCTGGGTCTGGTGTATATCAAATAGGTTACATCGAAGTGGGGCATAAACAGATAAATCACATATTCTATACCTATATTTGATTATAAGGTATTAGGTATACACTGTGTTTATAAGTTGGGACATTTGATATTAGATGTTTTTTGATTATTCACGTTGATTACCAGTATACACCACACAACACATGTGTAAATATTTAGGTGGTGTTACTATGGCTACCTGGCAATTACTGTTAGGTTGCCATGGTTATTGCTTTTTGGCGCAATTTTTTGAAGGTATGTTGGGGGGAGGGGCTTAGTGTATTTAAGTTTGCACATATTGTATTGAGCACTGTTTGGTCATAGGAAGGGGTCTGCGAACCCCGAAACGTCACCATAAAATGAATTAACTTTAATCTAAATCCAGTGAGTGCAGTCCACAATTTTGTTTCTATGGATACTTTTTGACTTCGAACCCTGGTCGCTGACTGAATGGAATTGTGAGTGCAGATACCTGGCACTTTCCATGCAGTATAGCCTGCCTTTCTTAGTTGGATTTTTCCTACCTTAATTCCGATTGGCTGATAGAATCCTATCAGCCAATTGGAATTCAAGGGACGCCATTATTTAGTTTAAACTTCTTGTAATTTTTTTTTATTTTCTGTAATTTAGTGTTTGTTTGTTTTTGTACTATAGTTTATTTTATTTTATTGTATTTAATGTTAGGTAATTGTAGTTAATTAATTTAATTTATTTAATGATAGTGTAGTGTTAGGTGTAATTGTAACTTAGGTTAGGGTTTATTTTACAGGTAAATTTGTAATTATTTTAACTAGGTAGCTATTAAATAGTTATTAACTATTTAATAGCTATTGTACCTAGTTATAATAAATACAAAGTTGCCTAAAAAATAAAAATGAATCCTAAAATAGCTACAATGTAATTATTAATTATATTGTAGCTATCTTAGGGTTTATTTTATAGGTAAGTATTTAGTTTTAAATAGGAATAATTTAGTTAATAATAGTAATATTATTTAGATTTATTAAAATAATATTTAAGTTAGGGTGGTGTTAGGGTTAGGGTTAGACTTAGGTTTAGGGGTTAATAACTTTATTATAGTGGTGGCGACGTTTGTGGCGGCAGATTAGGGGTTAATAGATTTAATAGGCTATGTGGGCTATGTCGGTTTAGGGGTTAATACTAGAATAGGTTTATTGCGGTGTGGGCTATGGCCATTTAGGGGTTAATAATTTAGTTATTACTTGGGGTGTGGGCTATGGCGGTTTAGGGGTTAATAATTAGGCTTATTGCGTTGTGGGGGATTGCCGGTCTAGGGGTTAATATATTTATTATTAGTAGTGAGAGGGGAGATTGCGGATATAGGGATTTTACGTGTCGGGCTTATTTTAGAGAGGCAGGTTAGACTTTTACGGGAAATTTAATATTTCCTTTACTTTTCTTAGGCGCCGGCAGTTTCTAAAGTGCCGTAAGTCACTAGTGACTCCAGAAATTTGTAGTTACGCTCATTTCTGGACATCACTAGTTTATCAGACTTACGGCACTTTAGGAACTGCCGGCGGGGTATATGTAATACCCCGATGTGCAAGGTGAAATTAAGGGCGGCACAGGTTCCCACGCTTGCGCCGAAACCTATGCCGTATATCGGATCGCGCCCATGGTTTTATATATATGTCCCAAGTGGATTTGCACTCACACCTCAAATATTAATTGCCAGGGTGTCAGGAAAATTAGTAAATCCAGCAAGCAAAATATCTGCACTCACAGGGCTTGTGATAAAAGGCTTTATCTAGTAAATATAGTATATATATATATATATATATATATATATATATATATATCCATCATTAGACATTCATTTTTAAGCAACTTTCTAATTTATTCCTCCTATTATAATTTTTTTGTTAATTCGCTTGGTATCTTTATTACCTTATTACCTTTACTGCTGAACCAAAAATTGGCAGACTCCTAAGCTGACATTCCTCCTTTTTAAATAGAAAGTTTCTTTAAAACTGCATGCTCTATCTGAATCATGAAAGTAAAAATTTGGGTTTCATATCCCTTTAACAAATCTAGGGATGATAAGAGGTAAAAAAAAAAGGTTAGTCTAACTCACTTCCTGTCCTGACCTGTTTATATGCCTTTCTTAACCACACCCCTTATACCTGCCTTGTCATAGCTAACCTGGTAATACCTCAAACACCTTCCCCACCATCTCTTCCCTACCTACCCTCCCATAACAAACATTAACCAACACTATCATTTCTTCAGGAGCCCATGCCGTATGCCGCTCCAGTCATATACATACCTTCTGTTTATTTTACTGAAACAGAAGCATTTTTTGGTGAATACAAGTATAGTTAAAAAATATTTTTATAAAAAAATAAACGCATTGAACTGCATTTCAATTTTGACTAGAATTATTCTATAAATTGCAAATTATTATTTAAATACGTTCTTTTATCAACAACCCTCCTCCATTACTGATGTTAAAGCTTCATTTTTTTTATTAATACAGGTTAGATTAATAAAAATATCATCATTTGTAACACCTTACTATCACATCAAAGTCTTCCATGCTAAAAAAAAAAAACAGTTTGCCCTTCCGCTAGTGACATTTGTTTCTCCAAAAAGTAAAAGGCAATTACAGGCTGTACTGCCTACTCCATTCACAAGATGATTGACAGAAGGCAGTTCGGAAGTGTCAGGTGGCTTAAGCACTCTGTTCTCTCATTTCTTCAATTTAGAACTTTGACCCTACAACGTTCTCCACAGTCATTACTTGATCAGTGCAGGAGTTCGTTAAAGGGATATTAAACACCCTGTTTCATGGTTGTAATTTAAAAAAAAATATTCATCTACTTAAAGGGATACTAAACCCAATTTTTTTTCTTTCATGATTGAAATAGAGCATGCATTTTTAAGCAACTTTCTAATTTACTTCTATTATCAATTTTTCTTTGTTCTCTTGGTATCTTTATTTGAAAAAGCAGGAACGAAAGCTTTGGAGCCAACCTATTTTAGGTTCAGCACCTAGGTTGTGCTTGCTGATTGGATAGCTAAATGTAGCCACCAATTAGCAAGTTCTATCTAGGGTGCTGAACCAAAAATGGGCCGGCTCCAAAGCTTTCATTCCTGCTTTTTCAAATAAAGATAACAAGGGAAAGAAGAAAAAATGATAACAGGAGTAAATTAGAAAGTGATTTAAAATTGCATGCTCTACCTGAATCAGGAAAGACAAAAATTGGGTTTAGTATCTGTCATGAGATGCAGGACATATGCAGGACACAGCAATGATGGTACAACTCTATTTTATTGCAGAGCATAGCATTACACATCTAGTCAGGTTGATTGTACTAAACTAACTGCGACACAGACACCAGACCTCAGCCCCGCCCAAAAACTAGTGACATCACATCCTGCTCTCATCACATCTTCCCCTTTTTCAAAGGCGAAGCATACATTTGCATATAATAAATAACAAGGTACACCAACGGGGTATACAACAACATTTTTGTTTTTGAACATTATAAAAACAAATAGGTTAGAAAACATGAACAAATAAATTACATCCTGACTTGGACATCGGGGTAGACTACCCTAGTCCACAGTGACCATGGGATTATTCTGCCCATACTTCCGGTCACTGTTCTAGCTAAAGTCAGTCCCTGTATTGGGCCGGAAGTTTCACCACTCTTCCGCTTGATGTAACTTTGCATGAACTGTCCTCTGATACAGAAGATGGTGAACAAGAGTCCGCTGGAGGCAAAGATATATCCCCGTTGTGGTCTTGCTGAGGGGAAGGCACCTCTCTTAGAACAGGGGATCCCACCGGCGGTGGTACTGAGGCATCCAGTTCCAGACTCTCAGGTACAGACTGAAGATGTCTTCGGTTACGGCGTGTAACCGTCCCTCCCTCCGTAAGGACTGTATAAGACCTTGGTTCTGGAGAGCGGCCAACTACCGTAGCAGGCGTCTTCCATTTCTTCTCATCGTCAAGTTTAATTCTGACACTTTGGCCCGCTTTCAGTTCCTGTAAGGGCCTGACAGAATGTCTCCTGTCGTAGAAGACACGATAACCCTTTTTGGCCTCTTCATCCCTCCTAAGGACTTCGTCCCAAGAAACAGGGCCAGGCGGCTTGAAGACACCCACTGAGGGTAAAGTGGTGCAAATCTGGCGTCCTAGCATCAGCTGTGCCGGGCTAAACCCGGTGGCTTGAATGGGCGTCGCCCTGTATGACAAGAGGGCTAGGAAGGCTCAGATTGCTTTAGAATGAATTTTGTTGTTTGAACTGCCCTTTCAGCCATTCCGTTGGCCTGCGGATAATGTGGACTTGATGTGGAATGTACAAAATCATATTCCCTGCTGAAAGCACTGAACTCTGTAGAAGCGAACTGCATACCATTATCACTCACCAGCTCCATTGGAATGCCCCAGCGGGCGAACAAGCTCTTCAGGCGAATGATAACGGCCTGACTTGTGATATCATTCAGGGGTGCAATTTCCAAATACCTGGAATAGTAGTCGATCGCAACAAGAAACTTTTTCCCGTGCAGTTCACACAAATCAGCAGCTATTTTCTGCCACGGCCCCGCAGGCAGCGGAGTAGAAATCAAGGGCTCCCTTCTCTGAGTAGGCCGGCGTTCCCGGCAAAAGGCACATTTAGACACGTGATTTGCAATGTCGGAGCTGATCCCAGGCCACCACACAGCTGCAGCTGCCCTTTCTCTGAACTTTGTAATGCCTAAGTGGCCATCGTGAATCCTGTTTAACATCTCTTTCCTCATGCTGACAGGAATTACAATGCGGTCTTGGAACAGCACCAACCTCTCCAGCTCCGTGAGCTGCGACTTCTCTGGCTGGTAAGCACTTAAAGACATCCAGGCTGCCCGGCTCTCGGGCCAGCCTTCTTTTATGTACCTTATAACTTCTTGCAGATCTGTGTCCAAATATGTCTCTTTCTTTATCTTTTCCAGTTTCCTTGAAGAAATGGACTTAGAGGCCAGAGCTGAATCAACATACACTTTCACATCCGATTCTGTGGAGGATTCTTCAGAAGCAGCCAGCGGGAGCCTGGATAGTGTATCTGCCACAACCAGTTGTTTCCCCGGCACATGCACTGCCTGAACATTGAACCTGAGCAGTCTCATTAAAAGTCTCTGGCATCTCAAGGGTGTTTTGTCAATGTCATAAGAATTGATTAGAGGGACTAGCGGTTTGTGGTCAGTTTCCAGACTAAATTTCTCCAAACCCACTAGATAACGCTGAAAGCGCTCACAGGCCCAAACTGCAGCCAGGCACTCTTTCTCAATTTGAGCGTATTTTGACTCCGCAGCCGTCAGTGTGCGGGAACAGTAGGCGATGCGCTGTAGTTTATTTTCGTTCAGCTGCAGGAGTACAGCCCCCAACCCATAACTGCTTGCATCGGCACTAACCACAGTCTTTTTTGAAGGGTCGTAGAACCCCAGCACTGGGGCAGACCCCAGCAGGGACTTGGCATGCAGGAAAGCTTTTTCTTGTGAAGGTCCCCAGACCCAGGCAACGTCTTTCTTAAGCAACTCTGTGATAGGGTGTAAAACTGTTGATAAATCTGGAAGAAACTTGCCCACGTAATTTACAAGGCCCAATATCTGTCTCAGCTCATGTACATCAGAAGGGCTTTTCATCTGTTCAATAGCACAAATTTTCTCAGGGTCTGGCTTGATGCCATCCCCGTTGATGATATGCCCAAAGTAGCATAATTCAGTTTTCCTAAAATGACATTTTTCTTTATTCAGCTTCAGCCCAGACTCTTTGATAGCCTGTAGCACACAACTTAAATGCTGATCATGCTCCTCCACTGTAGACCCATACACTAGAATGTTGTCCATGACGACCGCTGCGCCCATGTGGTCACTCAGGAGAGAACTCATTTCCCTTTGAAAGATTTCAGGAGCGGAGGATATCCCAAAGGGGAGTCTGCAGAAGCAGAACTGACCTACCGGTGTGATAAAGGTAGTCAGTTTGCGGCACTTTGGATCCAGGGGGATCTGCCAAAAGCCGCTAGAAGCATCTAATGTGGAAAAGAACTTCGCCCCAGCCAACTTTGGAGCTATATCTTCTAATGTCGGCAGCACAAATCTCTCTCTCTTCACTGCCTCATTCAACCTTTTCAGGTCCACACAGATGCGCACCTTTCCGTTTTTCTTTGCAACCGGAACAATTGGGGCACACCAATCAGTTGCTTCAACAACCTCTTCAATAACCCCCATAGACTTCATGCGCATAAACTCTTTCTCCACTTGAGGCATGAGCGGGAACGGAATTCTACGAGGAGTAGAAATACTGTAAGGGACTGCGTCACTTTTAAGTGCTATACGGACTGGTTTGCAATTCAGTAGGCCCAACTCGCCAAACATATCTTCAGAAATCTCATTCACTCTGGCCACGAGGCCCAAGTCACAGGCTGCTTTTCTGCTCAATAAATTGTTAACACACTGACCTCGAATCACATGCACCCACATGGTGAACTTTCTTTGCTTGTACTCACAGCTGGCAAGAAATTTCCCCACACAATCAATGCGGCCACCAGGACTATGGACATTTGTAGTAACCTTCGCCAGCTGGGGCTGTCGAGGCAGTTTCATAAATTCAGCAAAAGACATTACAGTGATATCTGCTCCTGTGTCAATCTTAAAATCAACTTTGTCGCCCATTACAGTAAAAGTAACTTTCCAATCTTCCTCCGAGCTTGGCCGTTCCACAACGGACCCCACAAAAGACACTTCCTGACCCTCCTGGTCACCGTCCACCTGCATCTCCTTAATATATTCAGTTTTACACACCACTTCAAAATGGCCCATTCTGTTACATTTTCTGCATCTTTTATCTCTGGCCGGGCATATAACACTCTGATCATGGGCACGGTAGCACCGCGTGCATCGGGCATGTTGCGCCCATCCACTTCTAGGCCTTTCCAGTACTTTAGATCTACCACTCACACTGTGCCTTTCACTAGCAGTTTTCCTAGACTGTTGCACTTCATCCACAATACTCTCAGACCTCAGATCAGCACTTTGCTTTTTCACCAGTTCACTCTGGCGGGCCATCCTAATAGCCCCATCTAACGTTAAATCAGGCTCTAACTGCAGCTTCAGTGAGACTTCAGCATCTGCAATTCCAATAACTATTCTGTCTCTGATTTGCTCTTCTTTAGCAACACCAAACTCACAGAATTCAGCTAGTTCATACAGGCTGCGCACAAATGACTCCACAGATTCTCCCACACGCTGATTACGTTTGTGAAAACAAGCTCTCTCATGAATCACATTTCTTTGGGCACAAAGTGGGCACTGAGTTTATCCATAACTATATCAAAGTTAAATTCTTTCCCTTCTTGGAAAGTAAAAGCATTGAACACTGGCTCCACATCTTTCCCCATAGAGTATAAAAGAGAATTAACTTGTACATCACCACTCTCCTTGTTTAGTTTGGAAGCAATCCTGAAGCGCTAAAACCGCCGACGCCATGTGGGCCAAGCTGCAGGCTGAGAGAAGTCAAAAGGCTCAGGTGGGGTAAACCTTGACATTGTCATCATCAGAAACAGAAGCGTAGTCCAGAACTTCTGACACCATGTCATGAGATGCAGGACATATACAGGACACAGCAATGATGGTACAACTCTATTTTATTGCAGAGCATATCATTACACATCTAGTCAGGTTGATTGTACTAAACTAACTGCGACACAGACACCGGACCTCAGCCCCGCCCACAAACTAGTGACATCACATCCTGCTCTCATTACAGTATCCCTTTAAATTTATTTTACCTTTTATTTATTTAATTAAACTTCATTTGTGCAGTGCCCATTACTTTCTGTCACAGCCCTAAAAGGAGGCTGTGGTCTCAACAGGAAGATTATCTAGAACAATGTCATAACACTTCCAGAGTCGGGTTAGTATTAAGTGAATAGACTGAATAGACAGAGTCAGATTTGCTCATGCTCAGAACTGGCAGAATGAAACTTAAAGGGACATTAAACCCAAAAATTGTCTTTCATGATTCCGGTAGAGAATACAATTTTAAACAACTTTCTAATTTACTTCTATTATCTAATTTGTTTCATTCTCTTGGTATGCTTTGTTGAAGGAGCAGCAATGCACTACTGGACTGAACACATGGGTGAGCCAATGACAATCAGTATATATATATGCAGCCACCAATCAGCAGCTAGAACCTAGGCTCTCTGCTGCTCCTGAACATGCCTAGATAAACCTTTCAGCAAAGGATAACAAGAGAAGGAAGCAAATTAAATAATAGAAGTAAATTGTAAAGTTGTTTAAAACTGTATTCTCTATCTGAATCATGAAAGAAAAAATGTGGGTTTCTTGTTCCTTTAAGTTTTAGAAATATCCCACTCTTATCACACTGGGGGCAGGGGCTTCAGTGCAAAAGTGCTAAAGTTCTTTGCTGTTTTTTACATAATCTGTTTCTTTTTATGTTTTCTTTGATTTAACATATTTGTTTTTACTACAGGAGCACTGTTCAAAATCCCTGTCATATCTGTTCCTAATCTGCCACAGCAGAGGAGATAACCATATTCAAGGTTCTTTTCAATGGGTATGTCCCTATACTACAAAACAATGTAATTTTTATCTAAATAAAAAAAAAAATTAAGGGCCAGATTACAAGTGGAGCGTTATTTTAACGTGCACCCGTAAAGGGGCAAATTTGACGCTTTACTGTCGTACGTTAAATAACCAGCTATTACAAGTGGCTAGTTAATGTGACTGCAAGCTCGTGGTTTAACTTTGCGCTAATCACAATTAACCAGAGGTCTGACCTCTGGTCAAAAATAAAAAGTTACCCCAATTGCCCCCAAAATAAAGAGGACAGTACAATAACATGGCCATAAAATGGCCATTTTTATTTATTTATTTATTTATTTATTAAAAACTGCACAAAGCAGTTACAAGGGGTTACAGTAAGGGGAAGTGGGGGTTTTGGTAAAAAAAAAATGACACCTAAAGTGCCTTTACATGGAGATCAATGGGGGACCGCTTTCTCTATAAATATATATGTATATGCTTATATACATATATATTTATGTTTTAATATGTGTACATACACTTATAAACACATACATATATATGTATATAAGTAAAGCATATACATATATATTTATGTATTGCTGCACTATTTGCCCCCTGTACTGTGCTAGGTGGTTTCCCTTGGCTGCCAGCATGAAAACAGGGCTCTCATTGGAGAATTTAAAGCTTAGGAGCTAGCTCATTTTAGGTCCCGCACCCTGGATAGAGCTTGCTTATTAGTGGCTACTTTTAGCAAACCAATAAGCAAGCATGACCCAGGTTCTGAACCAAAAATGGGCCGGCTCTTAAGCTTAACATTCCTGCTTTTTAAATAAAGATAGCACGAGAACAAATAAAATTGATGATAGAAGTAAATTAGAAAGTTGGTTAAAATTGCATGCTCTATCTGAATCATTAACTCCTTAACGACTCACGTCGTACAGGGTACGTCTTGCACAAACTGGTCTTTAAAGACCAGCGACAGACCCTGTACGATGTTAGGGGTTTAAAGTGGCTGGAAGCGATCCTGATCGCTTCCAGCCGCTTTCCAGTTATTGCAGTGATGCCTCGATATCGAGGCATCCTGCAATAAAAAAATTTCCCCATCCGATGCAGAGAGAGCCACTCTGTGGCCCTCTCTGCACCGGACATCGATGGCCGAAAATCGTTGGTGGGTGGGAGCCGAGGTGGAAGACGGGGAGGGAGAGGGTGGGAACCGCTGCACTACAGAAAACATTTATACTTATAAGTGGGAGAAAGGGGAGAGGGAATGGGTCAATAAAATAGTGATCTGGGAAGGGGTGGTGGGATGGTCTTTGGGGGGGGAAGCTACACAAAAAAGTTAACAAAAAATCTATTTTTGTATAAACTGAGTACTGGCAGACAGCTGCCAGTACCCAATATGGCTCCAAATAAGGTAGAGGTGGAGGGTTAGAGAACTGTATGGGGGGGATCAGGGAGGTTGGGGTCTAAGGGGTGACCCTATACAGCAGCATATGTAAATATGCTATTAAAAAAAGATACTTTTTTTTTTGGAATGGCAGACTTTCTGCCAGTACTTAAGATGGCGTGGACCATTGTGGGGTGGGGGAGGGAAGAGAGCTGTTTGGGAGGGATCAGGGGGTGTGATGTATCAGGTGGGAGGCTGATCTCTACACTAAAGCTAAAAATAACCCTGCAAGCTCCCTACAAGCTAAATAATTTACCCCTGCACTGCTGGGCATAATACAAGTGTGGTGTGCAGCGGCATTTAGCAGCCTTAAAATTACCAAAAAGCAACGCCAAAGCCATATATGTCTGCTATTTCTGAACAAAGAGGATCTCAGAGAAGCATTTACAACCATTTATGCCGTTCTTGCACAAGTTGTTTGTAAATAATTTCAGTGAGAAACCTAAAATTGTGAAAAATTTAACGTTTTTTTTTTATTTGATCGCCTTTGGCGGTGAAATAGTGGCATGAAATATACCAAGATGGGCCTAGATCAATACTTGGGGTTGTCTACTACACTACACTAAAGCTAACATTAACCCTAGAAGCTCCCTACATGTTTCCTAATTAACCCCTTCACTGCTGGGCATAATACACGTGTGATGCGCAGTGGCATTTAGCGGCCTTCTAATTACCAAAAAGCAATGCCAAAGCCATATATGTCTGCTATTTCTGAACAAAGAGGATCCCAGAGAAGCATTTACAACCATACCATAATTGCGCAAGCTGTTTGTAAATAATTTAAGTGAGAAACCTAAAGTTTGTGAAAAAGTTTGTGAAAAAGTCAACTATTTTGTTTATTTGATCGCATTTGGCAGTGAAATGGTGGCATGAAATATACCAAAATGGGCCTTGATCAATACTGGGATGTCTTCTAAAAAAAAATATACATGTCAAGGGATATTCAGGGATTCCTGAAATATATCAGTGTTCTAATGTAACTAGCTCTAATTTCGAAAAAAAAGTGGTTTGGAAATAGCAAAGTGCTACTTGTATTTATGGCCCTATAACTTGCAAAGAACATGTAAACCCCCTTAAGGGGTTAAAGAAAAAATTGGGTTTAGTGTCTGTGGAGTCATAAAACGAGAGAATTTATCCCTAGAGTGTTCAAGTAGTTAATTCTTAAATTTACAAACATATTTTAAAATATAGACTAGGCCTCTGGCCTAGTCTTTGTCTAAGAAGGACACTCCCATGTAGCCTTTTGATTGGTGTATGGTAGGACACACCTTAAGTGAATTAAGTATACAATGGGAGCCGACAGTTAGTATGCACACTTTTTATCTTCCTCACCTCCTGGAAGCAACTGATGAGAGAGAGAGAGAGCATTGGAGAACTGAACTGGCTGAGTATATTAGCATTCTTATACATTTACTTTGGGATAAATTCTCTTGTTCACTATGTTTAGTTAATATTGCTTAATCTGGGTTTGTTTAAAATAGAGTTGCCCTATATAATTTGGACTGTACTGTATGTTTGTAGCTCTTGGTATTTCTTGAGACTTGTTTTATATGTTGTAGCTTACAGATAATTGTTAATCTTCATACCTATATTATTTGTCTTCCAATAAAATACTTTTAAAAAAGTGGACAACCCCTTTGGTTTAATATTCTGGTACTAATTACCACCACATTTTGGCAATCACGAAGTGTAGACATTTCCATGTAAAATCATTTTTTTGGAAGATTAAATTATATAGGAATTTATCGTTTAATAAATTGAGGAATATTTCAGGCTCCTTGGCTACTTTTGCTACAAGAGTGTGGTATCTACTAAATATTACTTATCCAGTTTCCATTGTGGTTTTTTTTTGTAATTTAATTTTTATTTTACATGTTGAATTTGATTCTGAATTAAAGCTAAAGTCTAAGTGGTCTCTTAGTGAAAAAAAAGAAAATATTTGATTTGGTTTTGTAAATACACAAACATTCAGTTTCTATTAATTGTTTTTGTTGTTTGTTTTTTTTTGAAATATTGAATTTTATTCTGACTTATTCTGGAATTTGTGTCTGCTCATATTTGCATGGGATTTGAACTTAAAAATATATAGTCTAGTACAATTCAAATTTGGTTTTGTTTGAATTTTCATTTTTGTGAGCAAATGTTTCAGATTGTATGGAAATATGCTAAGCCATCAGCAGTTTGAAGCATAACAAACTCTAATAATCTATTTCATTATTTTTTTTTTGAAACTTTGTTTGAAAACAAATAGCTTAACTCTTGAGGTATATGTAAAAGCTTAAGTAGAAGTTAAAAGTTATTTAAGACTTTCTAATGTCTTTATTTTTTATTTTATTTTTCCCTCTCTTTTTCAATTTCCTTTGTTTTTCTTAATTCTTATTACATTGTTAAAATATTTGTGAGCAGATGGTTCAGATTTTTTAATTAAGTTTGTATTGAATAAAAAGGTGTGTAACCTTTGTTTGGGTAACAAAGTTAAAAAGTAAATAAATAAAAAATTGCATTTTAAACAACCATTGGTAGACGCTTCTTGTTTACTGTTTTATATATCCTGTGTTTGGAGCAGAGGCTGAAACCAAAGATACAGTTAAAATTAGCATTTTTTGGTTCCAGCCCTTTTGTGAGTATTGTTACATTGCAGTCAGCTTTTAATTAGGTTTTTTTTACAATGTGTAACCTTTGTTTGAGTAACAAAAAGTTAACAATTTGCATTTTAGGAGCAATTTGATTTTTTTTTATATATCCTGTGTTTAAAGTAGATACTTGGAACCAAGCTACAGTTGAAATTAGCATTTCAAAAAGTTCTATAGAAACTACTTGAAACTACCTTTAAAATGTTTTAAGCTCCAATACAGTTATACATATCATTTATTTGCTTTGCTTAAAATATAAGTTTAGATTAATATGATCCCCCCCCCCCCCGGCTAAACAATCAAAATTTAAAATATTACTACAATTTTCCTCCATTTAATACTATACTTCCATTGCTTTAGCTATTTCTTTTAGTAAAAATATTAAATAATTTAGAAATAATTTAGAGTTAATAAGCTTGGAATTTAATGTGGTTACATTTAGTTTAGTATATTCATTCATAGGCAGTAAAAAGCTTCCTTATTTATTTTTTTGTTCACTTTATTTTTGTATTTTTTTTATTATTATTATTTTTTCCTTCTTCTTTTATCTCTCCAATTATTTTGACTAGTAATTGTTGAGGGTTTTACTATTATTTGTAATTATTATTTTTATTATAAGTAGTAGTGTTAATGGTATTGGTACTGGTAGTGAGAATAATGTTAATAACAGTAAATTATTAGTAATTGTTTGTTTATTTTTTTTTCTCCTCCTTTTCCCTCTGCTTCTGCTGCTTTAAATTATTTTTGCTATCTTATTTTTGATATAAAACACTTTAATCTTGATACAATTTAGTGTAGTCTCCCATACATTGTATCTATTGCTTAGGTTATAGATTCCTTTGTAACTGTAACTTTATTTCCTTTTAATTTCACTAATTTTATAACTTGGTAAGGTCATTTTGTTTAAAATAAGCTAACAGTGTTTTACTTAGAATATTTTTTTTCTCTTCTTCTGCATACAAATCATAGCAACTGGTACATATTGAACTGTTTCTGCATTACTACTCAGTTTGTTTTGATTTCTTATAATTATTATTTTTTTATTTTTTTTCCTTCTGCTGCTACTTTAATTTGTTTTGCTATCACATTTGGGTTAATTTTGTTTCTCTTGCTTAGGCTATTCTACTCAGTGTCTAACCATATTTTAGTCACATGTATTTCTAAATTATATGAATTAATTTTAATTACACAAATTTTATAAGTTGTCAAGGTCATTTCAAATTGCTGTTTTTTTTTAAATCAAACATTAGTTAACAGTGTTTTAATTAGATTTTTTTTTCTCCTTTTACATATAACAAATGAGTATAATAGCTGTTACATACTGAATTATCAGTGGGCTACTATTTATTTTATTGTTATTACAAACAATAGCATTTCTTTCCAATTTTTAATTTTAATTCTAGGTAATAATGTCTTTTCCTGGGGCAAAATATTTTTCTGATGCAGTAAGGGAATATTTTAAAGATGATATTAACAAACATGATGGGCCATATATTCTTCCAGAACCATGTGAATCAAAAAATAACACATATGAAGGTTTTATGGATGTGTTAACACAAATAGTGTTAAACAAAAAGAACTCTAATAAGAAACGTAAAGCATTAGTAGTTCAAGCAGTCATTGCTACAATTGGTGGACTTGCATACATAATAGAAACATTAAAGAAGGAAAATAAAGATCTCACAGGAAAGATGGAAGAGGCACTAAACAATAGAGACTGTCTAAAAATAGCATCACTTAGAACAACCAATATGGTGGAAGAACTAGAGGATGAACTGAGAATAATTGAAGACCAGAGAGATTCATATGAGTGTAAAATCACAGAGTTTCAAAATATTATAATGGAGCAAAAAAACAAATCTTATATACAGGAAGACAAGGAAGGAAAAGTCATTCCAAGATTATACCCGAATTTGGAGCCGCTATGGCCTAGTAAAAGAGAGGCAAAACAAGATATAGAGCAAGGTCAATTACTACTGCCTGTGCCTTTAGCACCAGTTATAGTATCCGAGACTTTTAATGCACATAAAACACCTACAGGTTTTTCAATGCAGACTCGCCCCATGTCTATGATGGATAAAGACAATTTTCAGAAATGGTGGGGTGCCATGCCTCAGAATGATTTCAACAAGTTCACACATTGGTTTCAGAGGGGAGCTGAGAAGGCACAAAAAGGAGGTCTGTGTTTTGATGAATGGACTGAATTACTAGAATTTGCTCTGGGTCCATTTGCAAGCAGAGTATTGGGATTTAACACAAGTGTTTCAGATCAAGCTGGAAGAATAGCTGCAACCTACTTCTACTTAACTAATGTAGAAAAGGAAATTAGCCACATTACAATGAGGCCTACAGATGGCCCCCGGGAGGTAGCACAGAGAATACTCTTCTGGTGCAACCTAAGGCAGCCACAGACACCAATGGTACAGGGATCAGCAGCACATATAGCTTGTGTGCTTGAAGCCCTTCCCCGTGAATGCCAGGAATTTGTGCATCTGTTTGATCAAACGCCTACAGATTTGGAAATGGTATTAACCAGGGCAGATAAGTGGTGGATGGATTACTCACACAAAGATCAAGCATGTGCAGTCTCAGCAGTAAAACCATTTAAAGTAGAAGCAGGTAAGACAATGCAAGGTAATTGGAGAAAAAAACGTGAAGAGCCACAGTGGAACAATCGTAATAGAATCAATGGAAACTGGAGAATAAATAGGCGTGCTGATTTACAGCAGGAAAGATACAGTGGTGACTGGAGAAGGAATGAAGTTGCAGAAAATAACAACAAGGAAAGGCACAATGGTGACTCGAGAAGGAATGATATGGAAGATAATAAAGGCATTATGGGATACTGGGACCTGAGAAAGCAGAATGACAGGATGGGAGAAGAAATAGAAGCATTAAAGAGGCAAATAGAGGCAGATAGGAAGCCACAACGTGAGGAAAATAGGGCACAATATACTGTAATAAAGGAGGAAGAGAAACACAAATCAGAGTGAAGAGGCCCAACCCCTGCTCAAGACCGCCTCATACATGCAGCTGACCTTGGCATGGATGAGGCGGGTTGGCCCACCACATTTACTTACATTACAGGGGTGGGAAAACACATGTTGTTAGACAGTGGTGCGGCGGTTACTATGACAAACAGGGTCACAAATGGGAACAGCTTAGTTAAAATAGTAGGAGTTACAGGGAACCCAGAGCAAGTCAGTGCAGGGCTGATAGAGATTAAGGTTGGTGGAGAAACAGTTAAAGTTGAAGCTATAGTTGGATGGCCTGAGGAAATATTAGGGATAGAAACATTAAAAAAAGGTAAATTTATTGTAGACTTTGCCAACCAATGCTTGTGGAAAAAGGAACCAGGTAGTGAGAAACATGGAGAGACAACACAGACAAATTGTACAGTGTGTCCCATGGCATACATAGTGGCACCAGTAAAAAGCCTAGGAGAAAACAGGCTACAGTTGGAGGGACGACCAGAATGGTTGAAGCAACTCGTGCAAGCAATTCCAGTATGGGCAAGAGATAAGCTTGATTGTGGGAGAATGGATACAACAGTGCTACTTGAAGGAAAAGATCCACCATGGCAGAAGCAATACCCAGTTCCAAGGGAATCTATGGTTTCTATTACAGAAATGATAGAGACACTGGAGGAACGTGGAATCATAAAATCTGGAAATGGATATGGATGTAATTCTCCTTGTTGGCCTGTCAAGAAGGCAGTATTGAAAACCAGTGAAGCAGAAGGCAAAACAGCTCCATCCTGGAGACTTACCATTGATTACAGAGCTGTCAACAAACTAGCAAAGAGAATGGCACCAGTCGTATCAGTCTATTGTGAAATGATGTCAAAGATATCACCAGAAATGAGAATATTTACAGTAATAGATGTAGCAAATGGATTCTGGTCAATACCCCTGGAAAAAAAATGCCAATACCGGACTGCATTTACCTGGGAAGGACGGCAGTATGCCTTCACAGTTCTGCCACAAGGGTACTGTGATGCCCCAGCTATTTTCCATACACACATGAAGGAAGCATTATCACAATTCCCACGACCTGAACGTATCATCCAATATGTGGACGATGTGCTTCTTCAGTCTCCAAATATGGAACAACATCAACAAGATCTGACACTCTTGCTAGAGTGTATTAATAATGCAGGACTAAAATTAAATGGTGCAAAAGTTCAGTTTGCCTGCAAGGAAGTTAATTTCTTGGGAGTAACTATAACTGGAGAGGGTAGAACAATTGATCAGGATAGAGCAAAAGTGATTGCTCAACTACCAATCCCAACTGATCGTACAGCACTACAATCTCTGTTAGGAATGATGGGCTTCTGTAGAGAATTCACTCCAAGATATGCACAGCTGGCTCAACCCTTGTATGAAATTCTTAGAGCAGAAAATTGGGATTGGTCTGATGAACATACTATGGCTGTTAACCAGTTGAAGACAGAACTAGGTAGTGCACCAACCCTTGCAAGTCCTATCCCATCACAATGCCAGATGCACATGGAGTAGTAATTACTCAGACCTGGGGTAACACAGAGCGACCAGTGGCATTTGGATCCCAGACACTTTCAGCTGTGGAACTGAAATTTGGATGGTGTGAGAGAATCATATTGGCCGCATACTGGGCAGTGAAGTGATTTAAATACCTATTTGGCACACAAAATGTAATTATCTTTACCCACCATACACATTTAAAAGTACTCAGGCAAGGAAGTCTGACAATCAGTCATATTAATAATGCTCGTATACAAAAATGGACAGTGGCATTGCTTGCAGATAACATTTCAACACATGAATTAAAAGAGCCAAAGCAATGGGTAGCTGGAGTTTGTATTAAAGGAAATGCACATGAATGTCAGGTCAACCCAGGACCAACGTGTCACCCAGTATTCAAAGATGCCACTAACTTAATGATGACTAAAGAACCTATCTGGTACACAGATGGTAGTTGTCATCATGTACAAGGAAAAAGAGTTTCAGGGATTGCTGGAGTAAAGATTCAGAGTGATGAGATTTTAGAAGAATTTGGATTCAAGCTAAAAGCTTCCTCAGCACAATATGCAGAGCTAGCAGCTGTTGTGCAAGTTCTTACCAAGAATCAGGAAAAAGTGACAGGGTGACAATAGTCTTGGACAGTGACTGGGTTTTCAGAGGAACATGTCTGTTGCTGAAATGGTGGGCTAGCAATAAATTCTTGGCTACAGATGGATCAACAGTAAAATTTCACGGTCTTTGGCAAATTGTGGAGACTCTATCCCATGACTTTCAAAGAATCAATATGATTAAAGTACCTGCCCACAAAAGAACAGGGCCTCATCGAATTGGAAATAACCTTGCAGATCATAGAGCAAAACAAGCAGCAAAGTGGGCTGAGGAATGGAAACCAGACTATGAAGAAAGAAAGCTAACTGTAGCTGCAACAACAAGGGGAGAATCTAAAGTGGTACAAAAGAGAATGCAAGAATTGCAAGAACTTCAAGATGAAGATTCTGAAATTAAAGAACTCAGAATGAGGATAAGAAGAGGAGAGGAAGTACATCATAAAGGGAAAATGATAGTGGAAGAAAAGGGTCTGGTTTGTGTACTAGAAGATGGCTTTCCTGCCTGGGTTGTACCATTCCATATTAGGAAAGACATCCTTAGATGGATACATGGGTCACAAGCAGGAGGACACCCAAAGATAAAGGAAGCAAAGGAAAAAATACAGAATATGGGATGGTGGCATGGACAGAATAAGGACCTTGAAGATTTTTTGGACGGCTGCCTCACCTGTGCTAGATTTGATCTATCTAACAGAAAGAAAAGGGGAGAACTAATGAGACAGCCACCTGTAGAACCATGGGAAAGAATTCAAATTGATTATACTGGACCACTGCCAACAACCATACGAGGGAATAAATACATTTTGATGGTAGTGGATAGTTTTTCAAGATGGATGATCGCAATCCCAACAAGGAACTGTACAGCGGTGACAACTGCCATGAAACTAGTGAATGAAGTAATTACTGTGTGGGGGGTCCCAAAAGTAATTGATTGTGATAATGGAGCTGCATTTATTTGAAATGTAATGAAGGAAATGTGCAAAATGGTTGGAATAGATCTGAAATATCACATACCTTACCATCCACAGGCAGCAGGTCAAGTTGAACGGATGAATGGGACTGTAAAAAGAGAACTTATGAAATTGGTTGCAGAACATGGGTCAGCCTGGGACACCTATGTACCTTTGGTATGTGCAAGGCTTAGAGCCAGACCCTCTAGATCTACAGGATTTTCACCCTATGAAATCCTTATGGGGAGGCCAATGCCATCCTGGACCAACTGGATGACCATTCCAGCACCAGTGGCATTACAAACTGCAGCCATCACAGATGAATGGGTAAAAGAGATTGCCACACATCTAGAAATTGTGCACAAAGGCATGATGCCTCAGGAGATATAACTACATACCAGGCTGGTGACAGGATTATGGTACAAAACCATGATGAACTTCTACCATGGGGTAGAGCAAGATGGAAGGGTCCATATACGGTCATAGATAGATTAGGGGCTGTAGTATACCTGATTGACCATGCAGAAAAAGGAGAAGTCTGGCTGCATGCAAGTCAATTAAAAAGATTTAAAAAAAGACAAGGTTAGGGACCCAGCAAACAACATGCCTTAGTAAGTACACATACACACTAAGACCTAGAAAATCAGAATAGTTAGGTCAGGAAAATAAAATGGGTGTAAGTTAAAGGCAGCAAATGATAATTCATTTTGGGAAATTTAGTATGTGAGTAGTAAAAAAAAAAAAAAAAAAATGAAGAGGGATGAAAATGATTTTAATAGTCATACCATAAAGTTCCTATAACGATCTATACATTTCCTGTTTTCTATGACTTATGTTTATATGCTAACTATATTTTGGTCCTGTATTGTGTTTTGTTTTTTTATCTTCTCTCTCTTTCACCCAGGGAAATACAGAAGAAATAAGAAGAGAATGAGAAAAATATATTTCCCCATTCACTAATTACAAATTATTAGTTTATTCACAGGCTCGTCAGAAGATTGAGTTCAGAAGAAATGAAACCTAGCCAAGGAGGATGGTGTCTTTTTCTGGCACAACTGATGAGTATAAACTGTATCAGAATGGGAAGAGGGAGACCACCAATTAGACCAGAGGATACAGCATATAAGGGACTTATTTTAAAAGGAATTGAGGATAGATATATACAGGCAGATAGATTTATTTGGCCGAGGGAGTTAAAAGTAAAAGAAATTGGTGACTTACATTTGAATATCATGTTGCCAAATGATAGTATGGGGTTAGCTCTTAGGGCACCAATAAATGTGACCAAGGGACAAGAATGGAACTGGGTGGTTAGAAATGGGCAGGTAACAGCTAATGGAATATTTATAGATTGTGTGAAATTGACTTCAACCTCCCAAGGATACTATAAACATATTAATATCATAGTAAGCAACATATCTTTAAATGAGGGTGGTGAATGGGAGGTTGCCACTATAGCTTCACATCCCAATAAAGAATTGAAATGCAATCTTAACACTGGAGAGGGGTGTGTATTAACAGTAGATGAGGTAACGCTTTCAGTACAGAAAAGGGAACATTGTAAAGATCAGATAAGAATTCCATGGCCAAAAAGGGGAATCATTGTAGTCCCTACACATGAAACTGCGGTACACGGTGTGGGATGGACATATTACCCTATAATGTTAGATTTTTATTATTTCATGATTCCTTTAAGGTGCTCAAGACAGCAGCGCGAATGGTTCAAAGGAAGGACACAGGAGATTATTGAAACAAAGAGAAGGGACAAGCGAGATACCATAGCAACAATTTTGGGAGGAGTCGGAACCGGATTAGGTGTGTGGAACTCAGCTGATATCATAGGACTTAATAGCAGAATTAACTCTCTGACAGATGGTTTTGGCCATGCCATGAAAACAGGTGGAGTAGCCGACTCACTTATTGTAGAGAAGTTGGGAGACAATGTAGATGACATACACACCACTGCCCACAATTTATAACTAGTGGAGGAGAACATTGCCGACATCTCAAACAGCATTAAAAATGAAGAAATAGGAGCTGCCATCTTTTGCTCCATGACCGGGAATAAACTATTATCTGATCTGAAGGATACTATAAATGATATAAAAGGAAACAAATGGACAGAAAAACTTAATGCAACTAAGATCATAGCAACATTAAGGAAAAAAGGTGTGATAGTTACAGAGGACAATTTAAAGCATGCATACATTGAGGGACCAGGACAATGGCTACCGGAAGAATCTGAATCTGGGAGAGTAGGACTAATCCTAGCAATTCCACGTTGGGAAGGAGAAGCGGAACCATTGAATTTTGTGCATAGTATTGGTACTTTAAGCCAAAGCACCTACCAGCAACATTTTCCTTCAAAAAAATTGGAACTATTACAGAAGTAGTAATTGATGAAGGCTGTTGCAAGAAAGTTCAACATCGATGGCTATGTACCTGCACCTGGGAAACTAGAGACATTGAGAATGGATGGGTGCAGTTTACAAAAGCTGAGCTGGTACGGGAGGTCATTCATATTGGAGATATGGCCTGTTTCATAGGCCATAAGGAGTCTACGCCCCATCAGCAATTTGCTTGAGCAACAAAATAATGAACTTGAAAAAACTAAAGAATAAGTTATCCATCCATGGTGGGGAGTACTCACTGATGTAGAAACACACCCGATAATGAGAACTCTCTCCTTAATGCTTATGTTTATCCAAGTTATAACAACAGCTGTGATACTGTATTTTTGTGTGATATTAAAGAAGATGAAGAGGAAGCTGAAAGCAAGGAACCAAAATGACTTATTTAAGTGTTATTCTTGTTGTTCAGGCACGACTGCACACTATTCTAATAAAGTTTATCCATAAATTCACACACAATCACATACACATCCCTCATCAGGTAAGTATGCTTTGCCAAACCCACCGTCATGCACCCACATTTCTCTCTATCTTCTGATAATTTGTTTTTCTGACTTGTATTAATTTGTTTGGATTGTGTTGGGAGTAATAGTTAGTTTGTATTATTAATTGTATAACATTTAGGTTAGCAGTTGACAGTCCTAGGAAAGTACAGAAGAGCTCAAGTCGCCAAGGGATTTATTCCGGAGGGACGGTGGGTTGAATTTTTCCTATAAGGTTTTCGCTCCCACTGGGTTCTTCTGTATTAATGGGTATAAATAGAAAACGGGGCAACATAGGAGAAATTAAAGTGGGGGAATGTGGTGTCATAAAACCAGAGAATTTATCCCTAGAGTGTTCAAGTAGTTAATTCTTAAATTTACAAACATATTTTAAAATATAGACTAGGCCTCTGGCCTAGTCTTTGTCTAAGAAGGACACTCCCATGTAGCCTTTTGATTGGTGTATGGTAGGACACACCTTAAGTGAATTAAGTATACAATGGGAGCCAACAGTTAGTATGCACACTTTTTATCTTCCTCACCTCCTGGAAGCAACTGATGAGAGAGAGAGAGAGAGAGAGAGAGAGAGAGAGAGAGAGAGAGCATTGGAGGACTGAACTGGCTGAGTATATTAGCATTCTTATACATTTACTTTGGGATAAATTCTCTTGTTCACTATGGCCTAGATTTAGAGTTCGGCGGTAGCCGTCAAAACCAGCGTTAGAGGCTCCTAACGCTGGTTTTGGGCGCCCGCTGGTATTTGGAGTCAGTGATTAAAGGGTCTAACGCTCACTTTACAGCCGCGACTTTTCCATACCGCAGATCCCCCTACGCCATTTGCGTAGCCTATCTTTTCAATGGGATCTTCCTAACGCCGGTATTTAGAGTCGTTTCTGCAGTGAGCGTTAGAGCTCTAACGACAAGATTCCAGCCGCCTGAAAATAGCAGGAGTTAAGAGCTTTCTGGCTAACGCCGGTTTATAAAGCTCTTAACTACTGTACCCTAAAGTACACTAACACCCATAAACTACCTATGTACCCCTAAACCGAGGTCCCCCCACATCGCCGCCACTCGATTAAAATTTTTAACCCCTAATCTGCCGACCGCCACCTACGTTATACTTATGTACCCCTAATCTGCTGCCCCTAACACCGCCGACCCCTGTATTATATCTATTAACCCCTAACTTGCCCCCCACAACGTCGCCGCAAGCTACTTAAAATAATTAACCCCTAATCTTCCGACCGCAAATCGCCGCCACCTACGTTATCCCTATGTACCCCTAATCTGCTACCCCTAACATCGCCGACCCCTATGTTATATTTATTAACCCCTAATCTGCCCCCCTCAACGTCGCCGACACCTACCTACACTTATTAACCCCTAATCTGCCGACCGGAGCTCACCGCTATTCTAATAAATGTATTAACCCCTAAAGCTAAGTCTAACCCTAACACTAACACCCCCCTAAGTTAAATATAATTTTTATCTAACGAAATAAATTAACTCTTATTAAATAAATAATTCCTATTTAAAGCTAAATACTTACCTGTAAAATACATCCTAATATAGCTACAATATAAATTATAATTATATTATAGCTATTTTAGGATTAATATTTATTTTACAGGCAACTTTGTAATTATTTTAACCAGGTACAATAGCTATTAAATAGTTAAGAACTATTTAATAGTTACCTAGTTAAAATAATAACAAATTTACCTGTAAAATAAATCCTAACCTAAGATATAATTAAACCTAACACTACCCTATCAATAAAATAATTAAATAAACTACCTACAATTACCTACAATTAACCTAACACTACACTATCAATAAATTAATTAAACACAATTGCTACAAATAAATAAAATTAAATAAACTATCTAAAGTACAAAAAATAAAAAAGAACTAAGTTACAGAAAATAATAAAATATTTACAAACATAAGAAAAATATTACAACAATTTTAAACTAATTACACCTACTCTAAGCCCCCTAATAAAATAACAAAGCCCCCCAAAATAAAAAATTCCCTACCCTATTCTAAAATACAAATATTACAAGCTCTTTTACCTTACCAGCCCTGAACAGGGCCCTTTGCGGGGCATGCCCCAAGAATTTCAGCTCTTTTGCCTGTAAAAAAAAACATTACAACCCACCACCCACATACCCCTAATCTAACCCAAACCCCCCTTAAATAAACCTAACACTACCCCCCTGATGATCTTCCTACCTTGTCTTCACCATGCCAGGTTCACCGATCCGTCCTGGCTCCAAGATCTTCATCCAACCCAAGCGGGGGCTAGACATCCACTGAAGAAGTCCAGAAGATTGAGATTGAGCTCGCATTCTATTGGCTGTTCCGATCAGCCAATAGAATGCGAGCTCAATCTGATTGGCTGATTGGATCAGCCAATCGGATTGAACTATATTCTGATTGGCTGATTCCATCAGCCAATCAGAAAATTCCTACCTTAATTCCGATTGGCTGATAGAATCCTATCAGCCAATCGGAATTCGAGGGACGCCATCTTGGATGACGTCCCTTAAAGGAACCGTCATTCGTCGTCTAGTCGTCGGAAGAAGAGGATGGATCCGCGCTGGAAGTCTTCAAGATGGAGCCGGTCGTCATCGGATGGAAGAAGATAGAAGATGCCGCTTGGAGAAGATGTTTGCCGGTCCGGATGTCCTCTTCTTGCCGGATAGGAGGAAGACTTTGGACCCTCTTCTGGACTTCTTCAGTGGATGTCTAGCCCCCGCTTGGGTTGGATGAAGATCTTGGAGCCAGGACGGATCGGTGAACCTGGCATGGTGAAGACAAGGTAGGAAGATCATCAGGGGGGTAGTGTTAGGTTTATTTAAGGGGGGTTTGGGTTAGATTAGGGGTATGTGGGTGGTGGGTTGTAATGTTGGGGGGGGGGGGTATTGTATGTTTTTTTTTACAGGCAAAAGAGCTTAAATTCTTGGGGCATGCCCCGCAAAGGGCCCTGTTCAGGGCTGGTAAGGTAAAAGAGCTTGTAATATTTGTATTTTAGAATAGGGTAGGGAATTTTTTATTTTGGGGGGCTTTGTTATTTTATTAGGGGGCTTAGAGTAGGTGTAATTAGTTTAAAATTGTTGTAATATTTTTCTTATGTTTGTAAATATTTTATTATTTTCTGTAACTTAGTTCTTTTTTATTTTTTGTACTTTAGATAGTTTATTTAATTTTATTTATTTGTAGCAATTGTGTTTAATTAATTTATTGATAGTTTAGTGTTAGGTTAATTGTAGGTAATTGTAGGTAGTTTATTTAATTATTTTATTGATAGGGTAGTGTTAGGTTTAATTATATCTTAGGTTAGGATTTATTTTACAGGTAAATTTGTTATTATTTTAACTAGGTAACTATTAAATAGTTCTTAACTATTTAATAGCTATTGTACCTGGTTAAAATAATTACAAAGTTGCCTGTAAAAACATAATTTATGCTTACCTGATAAATTCCTTTCTTCTGTTGTGTGATCAGTCCACGGGTCATCATTACTTCTGGGATATAACTCCTCCCCAACAGGAAATGCAAGAGGATTCACCCAGCAGAGCTGCATATAGCTCCTCCCCTCTACGTCAGTCCCAGTCATTCGACCAAGAATCAACGAGAAAGGAGTAACCAAGGGTGAAGTGGTGACTGGAGTATAATTTAAAAGATATTTACCTGCCTTAAAAACAGGGCGGGCCGTGGACTGATCACACAACAGAAGAAAGGAATTTATCAGGTAAGCATAAATTATGTTTTCTTCTGTTATGTGTGATCAGTCCACGGGTCATCATTACTTCTGGGATACCAATACCAAAGCAAAAGTACACGGATGACGGGAGGGAAAGGCAGGCTCATTATACAGAAGGAACCACTGCCTGAAGAACCTTTCTCCCAAAAATAGCCTCCGAAGAAGCAAAAGTGTCAAATTTGTAAAATTTGGAAAAAGTATGAAGTGAAGACCAAGTTGCAGCCTTGCAAATCTGTTCAACAGAGGCCTCATTCTTAAAGGCCCAAGTGGAAGCCACAGCTCTAGTGGAGTGAGCTGTAATTCTTTCAGGAGGCTGCTGTCCAGCAGTCTCATAGGCTAAACGTATTATGCTACGAAGCCAAAAAGAGAGAGAGGTAGCAGAAGCTTTTTGACCTCTCCTCTGTCCAGAGTAAACGACAAACAAGGAAGAAGTTTGGCGAAAATCTTTAGTTGCCTGCAAGTAGAACTTGAGGGCACGAACTACATCCAGATTGTGTAAAAGACGTTCCTTCTTTGAAGAAGGATTTGGACACAAGGATGGGACAACAATCTCTTGATTGATGTTCCTGTTAGTGACTACCTTAGGTAAGAACCCAGGTTTAGTACGCAGAACTACCTTGTCTGAGTGAAAAATCAGATAAGGGGAATCACAATGTAAGGCTGATAACTCAGAGACTCTTCGAGCCGAGGAAATAGCCATTAAAAACAGAACTTTCCAAGATAACATTTTTATATCAATGGAATGAAGGGGTTCAAACGGAACACCCTGTAAAACGTTAAGAACTAAGTTTAAACTCCATGGTGGAGCAACAGCTTTAAACACAGGCTTGATCCTAGCTAAAGCCTGACAAAAGGACTGGACGTCTGGATTTTCTGACAGACGTCTGTGTAACAAGATGGACAGAGCTGAAATCTGTCCCTTTAATGAACTAGCTGATAAACCCTTTTCTAAACCTTCTTGTAGAAAAGACAGTATCCTAGCGATCCTAACCTTACTCCAGGAGTAACCTTTGGATTCGCACCAGTATAGGTATTTCCGCCATATTTTATGGTAAATCCTTCTGGTAACAGGCTTCCTAGCCTGAATTAGGGTATCAATAACCGACTCAGAAAAACCACGTTTTGATAAAATCAAGCGTTCAATTTCCAAGCAGTCAGCTTCAGAGAAGTTAGATTTTGATGTTTGAATGGACCCTGTATCAGAAGGTCCTGTCTTAGAGGTAGAAACCAAGGCGGACAGGATGACATGTCCACTAGATCTGCATACCAAGTCCTGCGTGGCCATGCAGGTGCTATTAGAATTACTGATGCTCTCTCTTGTTTGATTTTGGCAATCAATCGAGGAAGCAGCGGGAAGGGTGGAAACACATAAGCCATCCTGAAGTTCCAAGGTGCTGTCAAAGCATCTATCAGAACTGCTCCCGGATCCCTGGATCTGGACCCGTAGCGAGGAAGTTTGGCGTTCTGGCGAGACGCCATGAGATCTATCTCTGGTTTGCCCCAACGTCGAAGAATTTGGGCAAAGACCTCCGGATGAAGTTCCCACTCCCCCGGATGAAAAGTCTGGCGACTCAAGAAATCCGCCTCCCAGTTCTCCACTCCCGGGATGTGGATTGCTGACAGGTGGCAAGAGTGAGACTCTGCCCAGCGAATTATCTTTGATACTTCCATCATTGCTAGGGAGCTTCTTGTCCCTCCCTGATGGTTGATGTAAGCTACAGTCGTGATGTTGTCCGACTGAAACCTGATGAACCCCCGAGTTGTTAACTGGGGCCAAGCCAGAAGGGCATTGAGAACTGCTCTCAATTCCAGAATGTTTATTGGAAGGAGACTCTCCTCCTGATTCCATAGTCCCTGAGCCTTCAGAGAATTCCAGACAGCGCCCCAACCTAGTAGGCTGGCGTCTGTTGTTACAATTGTCCAGTCTGGCCTGCTGAATGGCATCCCCCTGGACAGGTGTGGCCGATAAAGCCACCATAGAAGAGAATTTCTGGTCTCTTGATTCAGATTCAGAGTAGGGGACAAATCTGAGTAATCCCCATTCCACTGACTTAGCATGCATAATTGCAGCGGTCTGAGGTGTAGGCGTGCAAAAGGTACTATGTCCATTGCCGCTACCATTAAGCCGATCACCTCCATGCATTGAGCTACTGACGGGTGTTGAATGGAATGAAGGACGCGGCATGCATTTTGAAGCTTTGTTAACCTGTCTTCTGTCAGGTAAATCTTCATTTCTACAGAATCTATAAGAGTCCCCAAGAATGGAACTCTTGTGAGAGGAAAGAGAGAACTCTTCTTTTCGTTCACTTTCCATCCATGCGACCTTAGAAATGCCAGAACTAACTCTGTATGAGACTTGGCAGTTTGAAAGCTTGAAGCTTGAATTAGAATGTCGTCTAGGTACGGAGCTACCGAAATCCCTCGCGGTCTTAGTACCGCTAGAAGGGCACCCAGAACCTTTGTGAAGATTCTTGGAGCCGTAGCCAATCCGAATGGAAGAGCTACAAACTGGTAGTGCCTGTCTAAGAAGGCAAACCTTAGATACCGGTGATGATCTTTGTGGATCGGTATGTGAAGGTAAGCATCCTTTAAATCCACTGTGGTCATGTACTGACCCTCTTGGATCATGGGTAAGATTGTCCGAATAGTTTCCATTTTGAACGATGGAACTCTTAGGAATTTGTTTAGAGTCTTTAAATCTAAGATTGGCCTGAAAGTTCCCTCTTTTTTGGGAACCACAAACAGGTTTGAGTAGAACCCTTGTCCTTGTTCCGACCGCGGAACGGGATGGATCACTCCCATTAATAACAGATCTTGTACGCAGCGTAGAAACGCTTCTTTCTTTATCTGGTTTGTTGACAACCTTGACAGATGAAATCTCCCTCTTGGGGGAGATAATTTGAAGTCTAGAAGGTATCCCTGCGATATGATCTCTAGAGCCCAGGGATCCTGAACATCTCTTGCCCAGGCCTGGGCGAAGAGAGAGAGTCTGCCCCCCACTAGATCCGGTCCCGGATCGGGGGCTCTCGGTTCATGCTGTCTTTGGGGCAGCAGCAGGTTTCCTGGCCTGCTTGCTCTTGTTCCAGGACTGGTTAGGCTTCCAGCCTTGCCTGTAACGAGCAACAGCTCCTTCCTGTTTTGGTGCAGTGGAGGTTGATGCTGCTCCTGTTTTAAAGTTCCGAAAGGGACGAAAATTAGACTGTCTAGCCTTAGCTTTGGCTTTGTCTTGAGGTAGGGCGTGGCCCTTACCTCCTGTAATGTCAGCGATAATCTCTTTCAAACCGGGCCCAAATAAAGACTGCCCCTTGAAAGGTATATTAAGTAATTTGGACTTAGAAGTAACATCAGCTGACCAGGATTTTAGCCACAGCGCCCTACGTGCCTGTATGGCGAATCCTGAGTTCTTAGCCGTAAGTTTGGTTAAATGTACTACGGCCTCCGAAATGAAGGAATTAGCTAGTTTAAGGACTCTAAGCCTGTCCGTAATGTCGTCTAGCGTAGATGAACTAAGGTTCTCTTCAAGCGACTCAATCCAAAATGCTGCCGCAGCCGTAATCGGCGCGATACATGCAAGGGGTTGTAATATAAAACCTTGTTGAACAAACATTTTCTTAAGGTAACCCTCTAATTTTTTATCCATTGGATCTGAGAAAGCACAGCTATCCTCCACCGGGATAGTGGTACGCTTAGCTAAAGTAGAAACTGCTCCCTCCACCTTGGGGACCGTTTGCCATAAGTCCCGAGTGGTGGCGTCTATTGGAAACATCTTTCTAAATATTGGAGGGGGTGAGAACGGCACACCGGGTCTATCCCACTCCTTAGTAACAATTTCAGTTAGTCTCTTAGGTATAGGAAAAACGTCAGTACTCGCCGGTACCGCAAAGTATTTATCCAACCTACACAGTTTCTCTGGTATTGCAACGGTGTTACAATCGTTGAGAGCTGCTAAGACCTCCCCTAGTAATACACGGAGGTTCTCCAATTTAAATTTAAAATTTGAAATATCTGAGTCCAATCTGTTTGGATCAGAACCGTCACCCACAGAATGAAGCTCTCCGTCCTCATGCTCTGCGAGCTGTGACGCAGTATCAGACATGGCCCTAGCATTGTCAGCGCACTCTGTTCTCACCCCAGAGTGATCACGCTTGCCTCTTAGTTCTGGTAATTTAGACAAAACTTCAGTCATAACAGTAGCCATATCTTGTAATGTTATCTGTAATGGCCGCCCAGATGTACTAGGCGCCAAAATATCACGCACCTCCCGGGCGGGAGATGCAGGTACTGCCGCGTGAGGCGAGTTAGTCGGCATAACTCTCCCCTCGCTGTTTGGTGAAATTTGTTCACATTGTACAGATTGACTTTTATTTAAAGTAGCATCAATACAGTTAGTACATAAATTTCTATTGGGCTCCACCTTGGCATTGGAACAAATGACACAGATATCTTCCTCTGAGTCAGACATGTTTAACACACTAGCAAAAAACTTACAACTTGGTTATAATCTTTTTTAGCAAAAAACGTACTGTGCCTCAAAGAGGTACTAACGATTAAATGACAGTTGAAATAGTGAACTGAAAAACAGTTATAGCATCAAACTTTAAAACAACAAAACTTTTAGCAAAGGTTTGTTCCCATTAGTAAAATAACAATAATTAAATTTGACATAAAAAATACAAAGCAACGTTTTTATTCACAGTCACTATAAGAATTCTCACAGCTCTGCTGAGAGAATTTACCTCCCTTCAAAGAAGTTTGAAGACCCCTGAGATCTATCAGAGATGAACCGTATCATGCAGGAAAAATAAAAGTAACTGACTGGTATTTTTTGATGCGTAGCAAAGAGCGCCAAAACGGCCCCTCCCTCTCCCACACAGCAGTGAAGAGAAACGAAACTGTCACAAATAAAGCAAAAAAACTGCCAAGTGGAAAATAATGCCCAAATATTTATTCACACAGTACCTCAGCAATGTAAACGATTCTACATTCCAGCAAAAACGTTTAACATGATAAATAGTTATTAAAAAGGATTAGTGACCTTTAACAGAGTAGTTCCAGTGAAATACCATCCCCAGACTACTGAAGTGTATACATACATGTCATTTTAACGGTATGGCAGGATTTTCTCATCAATTCCATTCAGAAAATAAAAACTGCTACATACCTCAATGCAGATTCCTCTGCCCGCTGTCCCCTGATCTGAAGCCTTTACCTCCCTCAGATGGCCGAGAACAGCAATATGATCTTAACTACTCCGGTTAAAATCATAGTAAAAAACTCTGACAGATTCTTCCTCAAACTCTGCCAGAGAAGTAATAACACGCTCCGGTGCTATTTTAAAATAACAAACTTTTGATTGAAGTCATAAAAACTAAGTATAATCACCATAGTCCTCTCACACATCCTATCTAGTCGTTGGGTGCAAGAGAATGACTGGGACTGACGTAGAGGGGAGGAGCTATATGCAGCTCTGCTGGGTGAATCCTCTTGCATTTCCTGTTGGGGAGGAGTTATATCCCAGAAGTAATGATGACCCGTGGACTGATCACACATAACAGAAGAAATAAATATTAATCCTAAAATAGCTATAATATAATTATAATTTATATTGTAGCTATATTAGGATTTATTTTACAGGTAAGTATTTAGCTTTAAATAGGAATCATTTATTTAATAAGAGTTAATTTATTTCGTTAGATAAAAATTATATTTAACTTAGGGGGGTGTTAGTGTTAGGGTTAGACTTAGCTTTAGGGGTTAATACATTTATTAGAATAGCGGTGAGCTCCGGTCGGCAGATTAGGGGTTAATAATTGAAGGTAGGTGTCGGCGATGTTAGGGAGGGCAGATTAGGGGTTAATACTATTTATGATAGGGTTAGTGAGGCGGATTAGGGGTTAATAACTTTATTATAGTAGCGCTCAGGTCCGCTCGGCAGATTAGGGGTTAATAAGTGTAGGCAGGTGTCGGCGACGTTGTGGGGGGCAGATTAGGGGTTAATAAATATAACATAGGGGTCGGCGATGTTAGGGCAGCAGATTAGGGGTACATAGGGATAACGTAGGTGGCGGCGGTTTACGGAGCGGCAGATTAGGGGTTAAAAGTGTAATGCAGGGGTCAGCGATAGCGGGGGCGGCAGATTAGGGGTTAATAAGTGTAAGGTTAGGGGTGTTTAGACTCGAGGTACATGTTAGAGTGTTAGGTGCAGACGTAGGAAGTGTTTCCCCATAGGAAACAATGGGGCTGCGTTAAGAGCTGAACGCTGCTTTTTTGCAGGTGTTAGGTTTTTTTTCAGCTCAAACAGCCCCATTGTTTCCTATGGGAGAATCGTGCACGAGCACGTTTTTGATGCCGGCCGCGTCCGTAAGCAACTCTGGTATCGAGAGTTGCATTTGCGGTAAATATGCTCTACGCTCCTTTTTTGGAGCCTAACGCAGCATTTGTTTGAACTCTCGATACCAGAGTTAAATTTATGGTGCGGCCAGAAAAAAACCCGCGGAGCGTTAACAGCCCTTTTACCGCCGAACTCTAAATCTAGGCCTGTGTTTAGTTAATATTGCTTAATCTGGGTTTGTTTAAAATACAGTTGCCCTATATAATTTGGACTGGACTGTATGTTTGTAGCTCTTGGTATTTCTTGAGACTTGTTTTATATTTTGTAGCTTATAGATAATTGTTAATCTTCATACCTATATTATTTGTCGTCCAATAAAATAATTTTAAAAAGTGGACAACCCCTTTGGTTTAATATTCTGGTACTAATTACCACCACAGTGTCTCTTTAAAGAAATGGCCATCTAAATTGTGAGTTGCTTGTAAAAAGCTGGGTTGGTTTTTTTATTTTTTAATCAACTATATATGATGACATCACAGCTTTATGTAAAGTAGAACTTACATAGTAAAATTAAGAAATTATAATTAGGTTTAATTTGACTAGATTTGAATATTTATTATTATTTTTTTAATATTACTTTTACTAATATACACTAGAGATATTTTGTTTTCTATATTTTTGTAATAACATTATTATAAAATACTTCATGCTGAAAGTTCCTTTATTTGTCTGCAGCATTCGCCACTCTGAGCGCCTCAGGCGGCCCGCAGCAGAACACTATTTTTTAATGAGATTACTTTTTCACCTCTTAGCCAATAGCCGTGCAGGCCAGCTGGCATTATGCCGAATAGCTAGCACGCTATTGGCTAAGATCACCTCACTGCAAAATAGCATTCTGCTGTGGGTGGCCTGAGGTGCTCAGCATGGTGAACACTGCAGACTATAATTAATGACTGAAAGTCCCCTTAATTTGTTGCACTGGTAAATCCTAGTGTTTCAAAAATGCAAGGATTTACTATCACTCACCTAGATTACGAGTTTTGCGTTATGGTGCGGTACGGCTTTTAACGCTGAAAAATTGGCCATTATGCTGGAATGGCCAGGAACACATATTATGAGTCATGTCAGTATAACTGTAATGCAAGCATTTTAGCCTGTAATGCAACGTCCATTCCGCACTCAAAAAAAGGGATTTTCATAGCGCCGGTATTACAGGTTGTGCGTTCAGGCTAAAAAGCTTGCGTTATGCTCTATACCGACACGACCCATACCACCATCAGAGACCAGTAGTTCACAAAACTCATAACTAAACTGTTACAAAGTACACTAACACCCATAAACTACCTATTAACTCGTAAACCGCCACCCTCCCGCATTGCAAAAACTATATTAAAATGATTAACTCCTAATCTGCCTCCCACCCACATCGCGATTATAAAATAAAGTTATTAACCCCTAATCTGCCGCCCACCCACATCGCCAGCACTATTTAAATATATTAACCCCTAAACCGCTGCTCCCAGACATCGCTGACACTAATAAATTATTAACCCCTAATCTGCCAATCCCCGACATTGCCGACACCTAAATAAACCTATTAACGCCAAAACCACCGTCCTCCCACATCGCCAATGCTATAATAAAGTATTAACCCCTAAACCTCCAGCCCCCACCTAGTATCTACTAAACTAACCCTTTTAACCCCTAGACTGCACTAAATTAAACTATTAACCTCTAAACCTAACACCCTCTAACTTTAAATTAAAATTGCAATATAACTATATTTAAATAAATAAAAATGTGCTGTGAAATAAAAATAAAACATAACTATTATTATAAAATAAAAATATATTACCGATTAAAAACCTAAATTGCAAATTTAAAAAAACCTAACACTACGGAAAAAATTAAAATCTAAAATTACAAAAAATAATAAACACTAAATTACGAAAAATAAAAAACACTAAGCGTACAAAAAATAATAAACAAAATTATAAAAAATAAAAACAATAACACCTATTCTAATAGCCCTATAAAAAATCCCCCCCAAAATAAAAACACCCCCTAACCTACAATAAACTACCAATAGGCCTAAAAAGGGCCTTTTGTAGGGCATTGCCCTACGTTAAACAGCTCTTTTACTTGTAAAAAAGTACAAAGTCCCCCCAACAGTAAAACCCACCACCCAACCAACCCCCCAAAATAAAAAAAACCTTATTCTAAAAAATCCTTAACATTCAGCTCTTTTTCACTGCCCTTAAAAGGCCTTTCAACTCTTTTGCAAGTGCCCATACCTAATCTAAAAAAAAAACACCTACAAATTTTAAAAAAAAACTAAAACTAACCCCAGAATATCTATGTTCAAATTAGCCAATAGGATTTCAGTAGCTCTCCTCCTATTTGCTGTTTTGAACAGCCAATAGGCTTTCAGAAGCTCTCATCCTATTGGCTGATTTGAATTTAAAGAATCAAATCAGCCAATAGGAATGCAAGGTACACTATTTTGAAACGGCTACCTTGCATTCAACTTCAGTGTACAGCGGTGACTGTATGAAGAGGACACTCCGCGCAGGATGGGATCCACTTCCAGGATAGCTCTGCGCCACCGGGATGAAGATAAAAGATGTCCCCGAGATGGATGAAGGTGTCGCCGCCTGGATGAAGATTCTCGCCACCTAGATGAAGATGGATGTCCGGAGTTCAGGAACCGTGAGTAGATATTCTGGGGTTAGTGTTAGTTTTTTTTGTTTGTTTTTTTGAGGTGGGTTTCTTAGTGTCGGCGATGTGGTGGGCCAGAGGTTTAGGGGTTAATAGGTTTATTTAGTGGCAGCGATGTGGCGGAACAGAGGTTTAGAGGATAATAGCTTTATTTAGTAGCGGTGATTTGGGGGACGGAGGTTTAGGGGTTAATAGGTTTATTTAGTGGCGGCGATGTGGCGGGCCTTAGGATTAGTGGTTAATAAGTTTATTTAGTGGCGGCAATGTGGAGGGCCGGAGGTTTAGGGGTTAATAGCTTTATTTAGTAGCGGCGATATGGGGATCGGAGGTTTAGGGGTTAATAGGTTTATTTAGTGGCTGTGATGTGGGGGGGAGTTTACGGGTTAAAAGGTTTATTTAGTAGCAGCGATATGGGAGGCCGGAGGTTTAGGGGTTAATCATTTAATTTAGTGTTGGCGATCTCGGGAGAGGTGGATTAGGGGTTAAGAGCTTTTATTCAGTGTCAGCGAGATCGGGGGCGGCGGATTAGAGGTATTTAGACTAGGGGTTTATGTTAGGGTGTTAGGTTTAAACTTAACTTTTTTTCCCCATAGACATCAATGGGGTTGCGTTACGGAAATTTTTCATTCTGCACTCCAGGTGTTAGGTTTTTTCTAACACTCTCTCCCCATTGATGTCTAGGGGGGAAACCGTGCACGAGCACATCAAATCAGCCCTTGGATTTTGTGCGATATGGAGCTTAACGCCACAATATCGCACGCACAAGGAGGCTTTTAAGTAACTCGTAATGGCAGCACTATGGAGAGTGAAATAGCGCAACTTTTTTGGCGTTAGTTTCGCACCCTGTTTAGCTCACAACTCGTAATCTAGGCAACTGTAATTTAAACCAAAAGAAACTAATATATATAAGTAAATATTATAGAATTGTGCGTCACAATAATATGGTAGTACTTACATATAACTATCAATAGATAACCTGCTGCTAGTATAAGCCATCATGTTAACTTACCAAGACAAGTTTTAACCAAATGATAATGTCCTAGGGTGTCAGAACTCAGCAGGAAATATCTAAATTGTGTCACTGTCTGCATATTGAGGATGGAGGTATATTTTTAGTGTTATCAGTCTTTAAAAAGAAGCATTTCCTTCGCTGATTTCTTTCTATAAGAGCAGTGGGTCGCTATTAAGCACATAATGATTTGTATACTGTGGGAGAAGTACTGACTGTTCCATCTATCTCACAGCTTCAACCAAAATTACGTGCAGACAGAAAATCCAATTAAATCCGGATATTTTATTGGAAAATGTTTATTATTAATGGGCACCTTAACAGTATTGATTTTTACAGTGTAAATATTGTTCACAAAGAGTCTTTAAATAGTTTTAAAACAATTGCTATCATTGCTTTGTCAATAATGCTATATTGGAACAAAGCACAAATATTAAATTACTGGTGCCAAGCAGGGCCTTTTTCTATTAGGAAAGCTCTTCACTAATTAAAAAATTAGAAGTACATAAATATATATTTTATTTTACCAGCTATATGACTGTGTCCGTGTTACATGCTAACATCCCTGATAGGTAGACAATTCTTATTTTTTGGAAGAAAAAACTAATTCTTTCAATTGTTCCAAAATGGATATTTTAACACAAAAAAAACAACTTTGTGAACAAATTAGTGAAGGAGGTAAAGGAAACATCCACTTAAATCTTTGCGCAGGATGAACGGGGATATCACTTTTTATGGATACCACTTTTTAGAAATTATTTCAGAGATAGCATCATTAGCAACTGGAAATATTTAGGTGACTTAACAGAGGGTTTGAACAGTAAATCCAGGAGTTTAACTGACTTATCCTCAGGAAATTTAAAATTCTGAACCTCTAAGGTACATAACATTTCTCTTAAAAGAGAACAAAGGTGTTCACACTTAAATAAAAAAAGAGGAAGATTCAGTTCCCAGATCAGAGAATGACTGTTGATCAACTGAAAGCACTTCACCCTCAGAGGATAAATCAGTTTCAGGGCCTGGAGCATTTATCTTAAAGAAATAGTCTAGTCAAAAATAAACGTCCATGATTCAGACAGAGCATGCAATTTTAAGCAACTTTCTAATTTACTCCTATTATCAATTTTTCTTTGTTCTCTTGGTATCTTTATTTAAAAAAGCTGGAAAGTAAGTCTAGGAGCCTCCCCATTTTTGGTTCAGCACCTGGATAGCGCTTGCTGATTGGATGGCTACATTTAGACACTAATCAACAAGCGCTATCCAGATGCTGATCCAAAAATGGACTGGCTTCTAAGCTTACATTCCAGCTTTTTAAAATAAAGATATCAAGAGAACGAAGAAAAAATGATAATAGGAGTAAATAAGAAAATTGCTTAAAATTGCTTAAAATTGCATCCTCTATCTGAATCATAAAAGTTTAATTTTGACTATACTATCCCTTTAACAGACTTTAACTTACTCAAATCAAACTGGGAATATTAGAAACCACCTTTTTACACTTACTTGGAGGGGGCATAGCCGCCAACATCTCAGATATAGTAAAGCATACAAAATATTTAAATCCTGAAGCAAAATCTGAAAAACTCCCTTGTGTAGAACAAACAGCAGGAGGACAGGTACTGTTACAAGCAGCAGCATTAGTCTGACCAAAATGCATGAGGTGATCCATACATGATTTGCAAAGCTGAGCAGGGTGGATTATATCATCCATCTTGCACAAAATACAATTAGTAGGAAAGTGTTCAGAGGATCTAACATCTGGGGTACTAGTGATAACAGAAGAGGGGACAGAATCAGTATGCTTCATAATGAAAAATAACAGGCAGGCAATGATGTAAGCATAGCAATAATAGCTAGGGCAAATAAAGAAACCTTAAACCCAAATAAAGCAGCTCTTGGAAGCAATAAAATCTTAGTGTCGGATGAAAGCTAAGCGCATGAAAAACAAAGTGCACTAAAAAAACAGACACAACAAACGTCAAATAGCAAACTGGTGCGCACACAACAGCTTAAGAAATGAAAGTGCGAAAAATGTGATGCGTGCATAAGCCATCAAGCAAAAAGTAAAGGCACAAAACAAAAAACAGTCATGGGCATAAGCTGATGCGTGCTAACCAAGAAAGACACAAACAAAAACAAAAACGAGCAAAAAAGATGGGCACCAACAAGACAATGCACACTAACAAAAAAGAAGCAAGAAAAAAGAAACCAACACGCTAACACAAATACTTAACGCACCTCAAGGCCTACAATAGGGGGAAATAAGGTACTTACATGCTCAAAGCTAAAAAATACCTACATAATGGTCCCCAGGCTATGAAATACTCAAAAGTAAGTAGATCCATTTCATAGATATTGACGGCAGATAAGAGCAATAGGCCCAGCAAGTCTGCCCAATATTACCTAACAGGATAAACTTATCTAGTTTGCACGATAGCCTTATGCTTGTCCCATGCATTTTTAAAGTCCCCCATAGTGTTTGTCTCTACTACCTATTGAGGAAGTTTATTCCATAAATTAATCACTCTTTCTGTAAAGAAGTGCTTCCTCAAATTACTCCTACCCTTTAGCTTGAGATCATGACCCCTTGTTCTTGAATTTTCCATTTTATGTAAAATACCCACAGCCTCAGTTTTACTAAGCCCTTTAACGTACTTGAAAGTTTCTATCATATCACCTATTTCCCTTCTCTCCTCTAAGCTATAAATATGTAGGTCATTGAGCCTATCTTGGTTAGTTTTATTTTTTAAACCATGTACCATTTTGGTATCCCTCCTTTGCACAGATTCAAGTTTGGTTAATATCCTTCTGAAGATATGGCCTCCAGAACTGCACACAATACTCAAGATGAGGCCTAACTAATGATCTATAAAGTGGCATAAGAACCTTACTATTTCTGCTGCAAATACCTCTACCAATACATCCAAGCATTCTGCTAGCCTTACTCGCTGCATTACTACATTGTTTACTAAGTTTTAAATCAGTCCTGTTCCTCATTTGTAACAGTCAGTAAAGTGTCATTGAGTCTGTAATTAACATTTGCTACTAATAGCCTACAGGCTAGCCAGGTGCCAACAAAACAACCCCCACACTTAATGGAGGAGGCTAGGAACATCTAAAGCACCTCCCATCTTCACATTCCTCCTGCAAAGGCAAAGACAAGACTAATTTCCTGTAAGGTGGGAGGGGTGTTAAGGGCTTTTAGAGTTTTGGGATCTTTGCCTCCTCTTAGTGGCCAGGAGTATAATTCCCAGGACTAATGGATCATGGATCTCACCAACTTTATGAAAGAAAAGTAGGAAGGGCGCAGGATTCCAAAAAGTGCAAGATGAAACGGTATGTAAAGAACAACTTTGATGGGATTAACACATAAGATAAAAACTGTACTACTATTATTTTAGCACACTAATTCTGTTTAATCAAAGTCATCACTTTAAGTTTACCATCACTTTAAATTCTGAAGAGCTCTATGTCAGAATTCGGTAACTGAACTTCATTATTCATTTTTATTTCTGTATATTATCCCTAATCAACAGAACAAACAAATTCTCTAACAGTGTCTGTTCATTTATTCTGAGAGTGGATTCATATTTAACACCTCTGATAGTTTCCTTTATATTCTTCTTGCCATCGGTTTCTGGTCAGTCTCAAATACCTTTAGCCAATCAGCAGGTTTTAGATTTATGCACCCATTGAAACCTGACCATGAGGTGATTAGTGTTAAAAACAAGAAAACTGAGGATATTATTGATTTGTGCGAACTTGGACGGAGCTTGAGGGCCCATGTTTCTGGCGAGCCTGCAGGCTCGCCAGAAACACCAGTTATGAAACAGGGGTCTAAAGACTGCTGCCCGATAACCTCATCGCCACAATTCAACCCGATCGAGTACAATCGGGTTGATTGACACCCCCCTGCTGGCGGCCGATTGGCCGTGAATCTGCAGGGGGCAGTGTTGCACCAGCAGCTCACAAGAGCTTCTGGTGCAATGCTGAATACGGAGATCATATTGCTCTCCGCATTCAGTGAGGTCTGTCGGACCTGATTCACACTGTCGAATCAGGTCTGACAGACTTTTGTTAAATAGGCCCCCATGATGTTATACCATTTACCATTATTATAATTAAATCTGAGGGCACCTTTAAACCCCCAAAAAATGTCTATTGACAGTACAATGTAAAAATCAAAGTAAACATTAAAATTCATGGTAAAAATATGCATCAAAATGCAAATTCACATTACACCATAAGTACAGAGTAAAATAATATTTATTGTACATTGTAGTTTCAAAATGTAAACAATGCAAAGTTAACCTTATTTTTCAATTATAAAATGAATGACTCACCCTTGGTGAGTAGGATGAACAGGGGCATTCCTTTTATTATAAGGTATTTGTAGAGCGCTAACAGGTTCCGCAGTGCTATAAACATAGGTCGTATATAAAAACAATTACAGGGATCAGGCATGTCTGAAGCTTACTCAAAGGTCATGTCATATTCTCTAAGCATGTTATACAGTTCCTTTAGGTATCACAGTTTTACCTGGCAAGTTTCTCTAAAAATACATATATCACGTATTGCACTGATAAAAAAGGTATTTAAGTAAAAATAGAAGGGAATACAAGATAAATATGTTGAAAATATAATCCATTGATTTGTAGAGCTGCAAAAAATAATTCTTACCAGTGCCTGGTGTTCCCTGTAACATTCACCCTCCCCTGTGAGATTCTGAATTCCAGTAAATTTTAGATAAAAACAACAAGGAAAGGAGAGAGGTGCCGTATGTGTGAATCAATCAACAACTATGGAGAAGCACAAGAATAGTACAGGGTACTCACATTCTGTGAAGACACTCCAATGTGCGTGTATACTTAAAATATTTAATATTGTTTTTATCTCTATATTAAAACATATTTTTAAGTATACACTCTCATTGCTAAGTGCATTATTCTACACTACCTTGGAACGGTGCCTCTCCTGGGATCTCAGCATTTGCCTGTATCAGCTAGCTGGTCTGCTGTTGAAAACCAGCCTGCATCTATTGGCACATTGGAGTGCCTTCACAGAATGTGAGTACCCTGTACTATTCTTGTGCTTCTCCATAGTTACTGATTGATTCACACATACGGCGCCTCTCTCCTTTCCTTGTTATTTTTAGAGCTGTTAACCTTTTATGGTGAAGTTTGAGTGCTGCCTCCCATCCACGGATCTCCTGCTCATTTCATCATATATATATATACATCTTATCATCATCACAAAATCTTAAAGGACTGTCATTGGGACAGGCTGATTATACTACAAAAACTTTTCTATTGGCTCACTTATGGGTCGTGTTATTCAAGACTGACTAACGTTCTCTTGAGAGTTTGTTTGTATCCAACCTTGTATCTAGCTCCCCCTATAGGGTCATTGACCTATTTTTGCCGTTTATTAAATTTTAGATAATCAGCTCTTCAGTTCTTGTATCTTTCCCTTTAAACACAGGTAAGAGTTGTCCTATCCTTCATCAAAGTCCTCTGTGTTTTTCCTTTCCAGAGTAGTATTTTAATACTCAATGTCCATTCTCTGCTCAGACCTGGATGGCACGAGAACACTTTCCTTTCGATCTGAAATGTTATCAGCATTTTGCTCATCAACTGGACTAAGGACTGAAAGCACCGATCTCCCTGTCAGCAAAACAGTTACTAATTATAGGATAGTCTTTAAGAAAATTTCAGAAAAAGTGCAGAGCCTGGAACACATTCTCCTTCTATAGGTACACCTGAGATGTGCTGCTTCTGAGCAATAACATTTGCATGGGGCAATACTTTACTTACAGTGGGCAGTTTAGGACAGGATTTTATAAAGTGCAGATCAGATGTGTGTTTATATATATATATATATATATATATATATATATATATATATAGAGAGAGAGAGAGAGAGAGAGAGAGAGAGAGAGAGAGAGTATACAACAGAAGTGAGTACACCCAAATTATGTCAAATTATTCAAAATTGTATAACCTAACAGTAACTGCATTACATCTAAGTTTTACAGTATTTGCTCTAATATAAAATTAAAAACTAACAGTTTAGATTTACTATATTAAAAATACCGGCCCCCAAAGCAGGATGCAACAAAAGTCAGTGCACCTTTCATTACTGAGATTCAAATCTTTTATTTTTTTCAATACTTTGCATGTCCACCTTTATTTTTGATGACAGACAATCTTCCTTGGCATGGGGGAAACCAGTGTCGTACAAATTTCTGGAGAGATGTTCTGCCCTTCTTCAGAGATATTTTTTTCAGCTGGGTTGTGTTGCTCGACCATTCTCTTTAAAATACCCCTAAACGTGTTCTACTGGATTCAAGTCAGGTGACATACTTGGCCAGGTCATAGTTTTCCCTTGTTTCTCCTTTAGAAACTCCTTTGTGATTTTGGCAGTGTGCTTTGGTCGTTATCATGCTGGAATATTCTTCCTCTGCCAAACATCAGAAAACTGGGAGTCATCTTGTCAGCCAGTATTTTGGTATATTGCAGGCATTCATGGTGCCATCTATAATTGTCATCTCCCCAACACCTTTTGTAGTCAGGCAGCCCCATATTGTCACACTCCCACCTTCATGATTCACTGTTGGGACTATGCATTTATTGTAATAATCCTGAACAGGTTCACACCAAACATGCTGCACCCTATCTGAGCCGAAAAATTGTATCTGGTTCTTGGCCATCTTACCAAATAATGTGCTCCCAGTATTTATCAGGCTTTCCATGTTGTTTAGCAAAGTTTAATCTTGCAGTTTTGTGCCGAAGAGCAAGCAGGGTTTTTTTCCTTGGATGTTGTCCATAGAAGTTGACATTATGCAATGTCCTTAGCACTGTCTGAGTTGTCACAGAAACTCCAATTTATATTGATAATCCCTGAGCCAAATCTAAAGCACTTGCCTTGATTAAATCTGAAATACTTGCCTGTTGCCTGTTTTTCAGAGCTAGATTGTGCAAGTAGTGCACTGTCCGTGGCGTCATTTTAGCAGGATAGCCACTGCGACTCTGATTTTTGGCACTGTGTATCGATCTATACCTCCTGATTACTGCTGCAACTGCGTTTTGACTGATTTTTAGTTGGTCACCAATCTTCCTGTATCCTTGTCCATCTTTGTGAAGTTTCACAATCAGAATTTTCAATTCCTCTGGCAATTCTTTTCCATGTGGAGACATGATGCAAACTTGCAGTTAGACACAGCCTTTGGTCCAAAAATTAAACTGTTCTCGTAACTATGCTCGTGCAATTAGGCTAATTGGAAATTATAGGTGTACTCAATTTTGTTTCAGTGATCTAACTTGTGTGTCAGTGACCACAGGTGTGTTCACTTTTGTTGCATTAAAGGACCAGTAAACACAGTAGATTTGCATAATCAACAAATGCAAGATAACAAGACAATACAATATCATTTACTCTGAATTTCAAATAAGTAGTAGATTTTTTTCTAACAAATTTTAAAGTTATGTATATTTCCACTCCCCCTGTACCATGTGATAGCAATCAGACAATCACAAATGCATATACATATAGTCTGTTAATTCTTGCACATGCTCAGTAGGAGCTGGTGACTCAAAAAGTGTAAATATAAAAAACTGTGCACATTTTTTTTTAATTGAAGTAAATTGGAAGGTTGTTTAAAATTACATGCTGTATCTGAATCACGAAAATTTAATTAGGTATATTGCATTGTATAAGAGTTAAGATGGAGGCAGTCAGCTGATACCCCTCCGATCGATTGCAGCTACACGCGTTTCACCCATTGGTACACGGTCTTCTTCCGGCTGAGTTGTAATTCGTTGCAAACTTCATGCAGTTTAAGTCTGCCTGAAAACTCCTCCCCTTTTTCTATTTGATTCCCGGGTTGAAATTGTGTTAGTACAATTAATTACTTTTGTTGCCATATATTTTTACAATATTTACAAACTATCTTTATCCACTTTACGGCAGTAGAATATAGACAATAAGCACATTGGATTCAAATGTTGTGCACATACATACCTAAATTTTATGTTTTGACTTCTACCAACTAATGATTTATATTATTTTTAAACAAATAGGAACAAAAATATAATTCAAGAGTTTTAAATCTCTCCTTAAGTGCCTTGTCAAAATAAGTATATATTTATATATGTCTGTTGTAGTTCACTTAAAGGAGCCGTGCTTAAGCATAGTAATTAACTAGACTTGGATAGACATAGCTCACAGTATGTGAGTATGGCAGTAAGGTTTGCTTCTATGCACTGATAATATACTGGTAGGTCAAAGTATGGTACAAAACAGAAAATAAAAAATAAAAAATAACTTTTATTAGTATTTATAAAAAGACAGCAAATGTTAGTGGTGTTTTGCTGCCCACACAAATTTAAAAACACTTCTCCTGTGTATTTTTTCTATAAATGTTTTAAGATATAAGTATCCAAGGAATTAATAATAGTTCAATATGATATACTGATTCCTTGGATACTTATATCTTAAAACATTTATAGAAAGAATACACAGGAGAAGTGTTTTTAATTTTGTGTGGGCAGCAAAACACCACTAACATGTGCTGTCTTTTTATAAATACTTATAAAAGTTATTGTTTATTTATTTTATTTTTTTACCATACTTTGACCTACCAGTATATTATCAGTGCATAGAAGCAAACCTTACTGCCATACTCACATACTGAGCTATGTCTATCCAAGTCTAATGATTTATATTATAGTACTAGTAAACTCTCAATAAATAACTTTAAATGTATAACTCTGCAAATGATGTAGATTAAATTTTTACTGGATGAATTTCACAGAGAGCAATTATTTTAAAAGAAAGAATATATATACACACATACTGTATTATCGATTGTATTCAACCTTTGGATATATATACCCATTGGATATATATACCCAATGAGGTTTCATCAGTTATTAGCCTAGACGTACATCAGGGTTCTAATATTACGCTAAAATCTATTTCATCCTTTTCACAAAAATGGGACAAAGTTTATCTCCTCATTGAGACCTAGGGGTTTTAATGATTTAAGATTAAAAATCCAGTTACATTCTGCTTGAAGTAATTTTGTATCTAAATTTCCAACCCTACCTTGCATATTTATAGCTTCTAGTCCTCTAAAGCGCAATCATTTTTGTTACTATTATGGAACTCTAGAAAGTGTCTTGCTATAGCACTGTATTTAATGTTGTTATTCTTAATGTCTCTTTTATGTTCTTTTATACGCTCCCGTAACTCCCCATAGGTTTTCCCTATATAATACATTGGGCAATCGCAAAATAGCATATAGACTATGCCTTCACTGCTACATGATATATGCCCTTTAATCTTATGTTTGGTTCCATATTTGTCAGTGAAATTGTTATCAGTTGCCATGTTTTGGCACACTGAGCAATGACTACATTGTGCGCTTTCCTTGGTGTTAACGAGGGCCCTGTTCCTACTATTTCTGCTATCAATGTTTCTGCCTGGAGAATATGCCAATGTTTTTCTAGAATTTGCCTAGTCACTTTCCATTTATTGTGATAAGTAGTTTTGAACCTTATGGTGCTTGTATCTGATTTATTGTTCTCCTTGCTGCCATATAGCAATTCATCTCTCGTTTTTCCTTTAGATCTATTAAAGGCTCTTTTGAGGACATTATTGGGATAACCTCTCTCTTTAAATCTCTCATTTAATTCCCTAGATTCCAGTTTAAATTTATTTTCATCTAAACAGTTCCTTTTTAAACGTAGATATTGACCATAGGGGATATGTAGAAGTCAAAACATACACTTTAGGTATGTATGTGCACAAAATTTTAATCCAAGGTGCTTATTGTCTATATTCTACTGCCGTAAGTGAATAAAGATAGTTTGTAAATAATGTAAAAGTATATGGCAACAAAAGTAATTAATTGTACTAACACAATTTTAACCCGGGAATCAAATAGAAAAAGAGGAGGAGTTTTCAGGCAGACTTAAACTGCATGACGTCTGCAACAAATTACAACTCAGCCGGAAGAAGCCTGTGTACCAATGGGTCAAACGTGCGTAGCTGCAATCGATCGGAGGGGTATCAGCTGACCGCCTCCGTCTTATTTCTGAGTCCCAGTGAAGTTAAGCTCTGGAGAATCAACCGTATAAGGAATGGTGAAGAGTGGTAAGGTGTTGGTAACCACTAAGTGCCTTTTGGATAACGGAACTGTCTTGGGAAACATATGGAATCATTTTGGGAAAGGTACCGCATATATGAACAACTGCTAACAGTATCTGAATGAACTGCATACAAGGGAGGTTCATCTGGATACCAATAATTACGGAACCGCAATTAGCCCTAAGTAATTTCTTAGGTGTGCTACCCTGCTACTGTTCAGTTAACTTGCTGTTTACTATAGCGGTGATAACCCTTTTAAAATCCATTACCCTTACAAGTTCAAGTTCCAAGAATCTGCTCTGTCTAATATTGTGATTGTGAACTGTTCCTGCTACTTTGAGGATTATAAGGGCCTGTCTCTATAAGGCCACCATATGGGAAAGATTTACTACACTTATTATCCATGAACTGAATGGACATTGTGACCTGTCTATTAGAGACCTCTAAGGGTGCAATATATAGGATTGTGTCCTAACAATAATCCTACATATTTATTTGGGACTCAGTATTGTTGACTTTGTATTGTTGCCATTATTATATGGAATTGTAATTTTTTGAGCAATATAAATGATACATTTTTATCACCAACCTGGTTTACTGGATGTTCCTTCAACCTTGTTAAATTAAAAATTTAGCAAATACTTAAGTGCTGGGTTAAAAGTCACTATTTTGTTCTTTCCTCTTTGCAATATTTATCAATGACTCTCCGTGCACAGGTGGACGGGACAATCAGGTTATCCTATACCGTTTGCTAAAAAGTTACTTATCTGATTTAGAGTAGTACTGGTATATAGTTGTAATATATATATATATATATATATATATATATATATATATATATATAGATAGATAGATAGATATATATATGTTGTGCTATACGATATGCAAAATACTGCACAACATATACATATATATATATATATATATATATATATACGTTGCATTGGACCAATGGGTTGATGTTTTTGTGTTACTGGCAGCCAAGGATATAAAATCATTGCTCAGCATCAAGGGTGGAACCTAAAGTAGAGCTTTGTGGAGGGTTCATTGTGTGACCCCACCATCCACTGTGTTCAGTCATCTACAGGTCGTCTAGGTCTTATCTGATAAAACAAAATACATAGGGCCTGATTCTCAAAAACTAATCAGCATGTTAAGAAATGATCAGCTTATTTTAAAGAGTTCTATATTGTAAAGTAGGTGTCTGTTTTTACATTAAGAACTTTAGTAAAATCCCCTTAATGAGTTCCCAAAGTAAAGATTCCCTTTAAAGCAATCAATGAGGTATTAATACTGATAAGGCATCTTATAGAATCCCTCCACAAAAGACAGCTTTAAAGAATCAGGCCTCAAATCTTCAGTTGCTGCTTTTTGTTGGAAAACATAATCATATAATCCTATATTTTTCTATTTTAGAAATGTGAATTACAAGCATAGTTTTTCTAACCATATTCTTTTATATATGCAGTTAAAATACCCTAAAGTATACAAACTACTTCAGCACTGCATCGAGAAATAGTTTGGCAGCAAAGGTGTTAATGAGTCTTACAAGCTATGAACCCTTACTAATATCCCACTTACTCATATAGCTGTGATCCAATCATATAATAGTACCCTAGAAGATTTTGCTTTAGACCTCACAGCAATTTGTCTTCTCACCCTTGAGAATATTTACACGGTCCCAGCATGTGTAATCTGCTTATTGTAATTGTAAGAAACACTCACGTAGTTCAGAAAAACCAAAGAATTTCTTCTTCCTTTAGTTTTCATGCTGACTATAGCAATTACCTAGAATCAATGATACACAATGTTGTTAATCAAAAAACTTCTTAGGTTCTGCAGGTACGATTAATATGATACAAGAACAATATTGATGAAAATACTTAGAGGAAAATACCGTCACAGATGCTGTAAACTACAGAGAATTTGTTATCAAGCTGTATTTATCTGGCTTAATGTTGATATTCATGTCTGATAGCCGTAAGGCGGCATTAGCTGAACTACTGTCAAAGGAAAGTAAATAGATATGCTGGAAAAAAGATGATACACTCTAAATTATCATTTGAAATTTAGTGTTATAGTCACTTACCTTATCAGTCACTATAAAATGTTTAAATAAGTTGTTAGCCGTAAATGGACAGTCTAGACTCAGTACTTATTTTTTATTACTTATTGTTCCATACCACACAAGTATATTGCAAAGGATTCCACAGCTATAAAGTTGTAAGAAGTACATTAAACTTTTAAATAACAAATGGAACAATACTCATATAAAGTACTAGACAAAATTGACTCCTTTTATGAGATTTGGTCCCCTTGGCTTTCGAAATTCCCTAAATGGGAAACAACTCGCGCTATTAAAGGGACAGTCTAGTCAAAATTAAACTTTCATGATTCAGATAGGGCATGCAATTTTAAACAACTTTCCAATATACTTCTATTATCTAATTTGCTCAATTCTTTAGATATCCTTTGTTGAAGAAATAGCAATGCACATGTGTGAGCCAATCACACAAGGCCTCTATGTGCAGCAACCAATCAGCAGCTTCTGAGCATATCTAGATATGCTTTTCAGCAAGTGATATCAAGAGAATGAAGCAAATTAGATAATAGAAGTAAATTAGAAATTAGTTTAAAATTACATGCTCTTTCTAAATCACGAAAGACAAAATTTGGGTTTCATGTCCCTTTAATCTACCCACCTAGATCTCTCCACTTCTACAACCCCCCTACATCGACCTACCCTACTATATTGCTCCCCACACCTCTCTCCCTCCCCCCCCTTTTTTTTTTCTGACTTACCCCCCCCCCCCCCCCTTCCCGGATCACATATTATCGCATCCATACTTTCCTGCAGACTATATGCGGTTAACGTTAATACTTAAATATATTCATATATATTACTGATATAACTACTCATTCTGACTGTTCACCTCACCACACAATCACCCCTCATAAAAAGAAATTGAGACTGCCCTGACTCATTATACAGATCATTGTCCTTACTTCATGATGACAAATAGATATAGAACTTAGACATCGAACTACCAGAATATACACGCTTTGTAAACTGTTCATGACTCCAATATGTATTGTTAATATCCTTCACGTTTATTCAATGGTCTCATTATTGTAATGATTTTACATATATCTCAATAAAAAAAACTTTAATTAAAAAAATCTTTAATTAAATGTTTTGTATTCTTCTTACAAACGTACAGATGTGGGACCAGTTGCTGGATACTTCTCTGGTATGTAACAATAAGTAATTCAAATTGCATATTGGGTCTAGACTGTCTTTTTAAATCTGGGAGTCTTATTATGGAAAGGAAAAAGGTATTATCTAGTTTGTGAGTAGCCTCAGGTTATTATAATTATTTTTACACCTTCTCTATAATTCATTTTATTCTGTGGCAAGCAGCTAACATACTTGTAAAGCACTAAATAACATAGCTTGATATGACACCATTGATTTAATGTGACATCTCTGAGTGTTAATGCTGAATATCTAAAGATAGAGACCAATTGAGACCATTACTTTAAGCCTTTTCATCAATTATAATTGATATGCTTGTTTAATTAATATTATTTTTAGAATATGTAAATGTATACTCTAGTTTAGGTTTGGTGTAATGCACAGTAATCTGACAGTTATGGCTACAGTTAAAGCGATATAAAGGTCAAACTTTAAATGTGCATTACTGCATTATAATTTAAATTAAATAATTTTTGCAATATATGTCCATTAGCAAAAAAAATTCTAGTAAAAGTGATTGCTTTTTCAATGGCATACATACATATGCTACATATGACTAGAAGATCAGGATCAGAGAGCTGGTGGTGGGTGTATTATGTCAGGGAAGACTTAATTTGTGTCATACAAGCCACTATTGACTGTCTGAGAATCTTTGGCGCACGGGACACTTGCCGCATATGTGCCTATGCTGCTGAATACTAATAACTTTTACTAGAAACATTTTTTCTAATAGAAGAATATTGCAAAAATACTTCTATTTATAATTGAGATTCATTCACGCACATATTTCATTTGAACTTTCTATCCCTTTAAGAAGGGAAAATAGTATTATGGGGATACTAGTGGTAGATACAGTAACATGGGTAAAGCTTGGTGTGCTGATTTAAATGAATAGGTTAGTAAAGAAAACTTTGCAATATTTGCAATAATTATTTATTTTGAGTTGTCTAATTTTAAGAATTAGAAGTGCACACTGCAGACTTCACAAGCTTAAAGGGACATGAAACCCAAAATTTACTTTTATTTGCGTCTATTGCCTAATTTGCTTTTGTTCTATTTGCATCCTTTGTGGAAAAGCATACCTAGGTAGGCTCATGAGAAGCAATGTGCTACTGAGAGCTAGTTTGCTGATTGGTGGGTGCACATATATGCCTCTTGTCATTAGCTAACAGGATGTGTTTAGCTAGGTCATTATAGTGCACAGCTGCTCCTTCAACAAAGGATATCAATTTAATGAATCAAATTTGATAGTAGAAGTAAATTGGAAAGTTGTTTAAAACTGTATGTTTTATCTGAAAAATGAAAGAAAAAATTTGGGTTTAATGTCCCTTTAAACCTCATATATATATCAGTCCCAAAATGGTCTTTGTAGAGGTGAAAAGATAGCAAAGCAATACAGACTTTGCAAACAGGGGCAAGTCATGTTTACTCAAGTAACAAGTTCAAGTTGGCTCTTCCAAATAAGGCAAGTGGGGGGGGGGGGTGGCTAGTGAAAAATAATTGCAGCAAACATGGATGAAATTATTTAAAAAAAAAATACAGTGGCAAACTCCATAAACAGAAAAAAATAAAAATAAAGTCACTTTAAATAAATATATAGTTCTCAAAAAATAATGCTTTAAAATTAATAAATTATTTTTAATTAAAGGGACATAAAAGGGAAAAAGTCAAATGTTCTATTTAGTTAGAGCATTTTATTTGTAAACTAACAAACACATAGTTAAAGTTGCACACCCAGCACAATGCTTACCATTTCTGAGAAGGATGAGAAGGTTAGTCAATCATGAGTAATCCCTCCCCCATGCAATGAATCTTAAAAGAACATTGTACACTAGATTTTTCTTTGCATTAATGTTTTGTAACTGATACATTTATATATCCAATCTGGAAGTGTATTTGTAACAATTTATAGTTTTGCTTATTTTGTTAATAACATTGTGCTGATTTTAAGACTACTAACCAAGCCCCAAAGTTATAGATGTATATGTTTATTTACAGACTCCTGTTTGTGTTATGTTTTTTTCATATTCAGGGAAAGGGGGACGGGGGATTTTCTTCTCTTCCTGTTTTCCCAGCCCTTTTCAGTGGGTGTTACAGCCTAACCTCATCAACCGTGCTAAACTGGGAGCTTCTAAGTAAGTTTTTAAAACATTTTATACTGGATTTTTAGATTAGTATCTGTGCTTTATAGTAGTGTCTATTACATGCAGTTCTATGAAAATTGGTGTATACTGTCTCTTTAACCCTGCTAACTCAATCTCTCCCTGAGAGTGCCTAAAATCATGAAACCAGAAGAATAAAGGGAGTTTCTGGGATATATAAAGCTAGAATTGGTTGTTCCAGGGTGGTTCTAAACAGTAGTGTAGGTGGAGTTGAATGCTTGCCCCAGAAGTACAATTGACCAGTAGTAGGGTGTGTTAATTGTTATTGTAGGAATAATTGAGAATGTTTAGGGTTATAGTATGGGCAGTTCCTGGCTTCTTCTGTAGAAACTGGTACATTTAAAGGGACTTTCATTTGTTTTGCTGCATAATAAAGTTGGCATTTAAATATATATTACTGTTATTGTTTTTTGTTTGCTTGGGGTTTTTTGGGGTTTTTTAAACTGGATGTCCCCGAGCAGTTGTTTTTCTTCTTATACATATCAATGTCCACCGATAGAGCGTTGATAGTTTTCCTTATCAACCACTAAAACTCTATCCCACAGACAGGGACATTGCTTCAAAAGAGGCAGAATAGGAGGCTGCCTAATGTGTTTTTTATGCCTTATGCTGCCTAATGTGGGTTTCTTAGTAGTGGGGGGCTAGGCTAAATTAGGTGGCCTTGTTGCTGGAATAGGGGAAGGATCCCCTAAAGCATAAGGAGGAAAAGAATGTAGATCAACTAGAACAGCTGTAAGCATCACATTGAATAATTTCCCTGCACAGCCCCTGCACTTTCTCCAAAGTTTGACAGTCTTCTTATTAGTTGCTGGAGCCGAAGACAGCAGTAGGACCTGCTACCACCCACAGCCTATTGGGTATTACTGGGTTTGATGGGACTTCAGGTGTGAATCATCCTTGTATGGATTGCAGAATCTGCTAATGACAGGGGTTTTGCATGGCATCCCTGCATTCTCTTCTCCTGCATGCTCTCTGAGAGGTTCAAAGAGGGAGAACTGTCCTTCCTCCACCAGCTGAGCCGCCACAGATTTGCTATGTTATGCAGAGCCACCACTGATTTGATTTGTCATTCAGAGCCATCACTGTTTGATTTGTTATGCAGCACCACCACTGATTTGCTATGTCTATAGCTGTTTTAGCACATCTTTATTTGTCAAGTTGAGGCAATGGCATCATATGTTATTTGTTCTAAAGGTGGGGGTATCAAAATGTGTCTTTGCCTGTGTATCCAAAAATCCTAGCAATGACCCTGCCCACAGATTATTCCTACAGTTCTTATTAGTTTCAATTTTTTCAACTTAACAGTTTTATCTTAGTCTTATTCAGACAAAAAAAATATTTTCAGGATTGGATTTAATGTACCATTAATAAATTAGGAGATACACAGTAAGTACATCAAGACAGAGCTCCCAGCTCACTGACACTTCAACTTTAGCAAAATAATTGGGAGTTCTGCTGTTAGTATGATTTTATTTTATGTTTCTGTATCATCAACTTTCACAGTTTTATTTGGGTACACAAAGCGGAGCTTGTGACCCTATGAGATGTATACTTTATTATTATTTTATTACTGTAAGGCTGATTATATTTAAAGATTCTATTGTCAATTATATTTTAGTTTTGTTTTTTTCTTGTTTTTTTTATAAATCTGTATCTGCACTTTTAGCCAATAGAAAATAGTTTAAAAACAAAATCACCAAATCCTCATTGCAGTCATTCAGCACATAATTACTAAAAACATGAGACTTTGATAAAAAAAAAAAGCAATGTAGTAGGATATGTCTACAATTTTAAGGAGCATAAATGTATAAATATAAAATGTAGCATTGATGAAATATTTCTTGAGGAAGAATCCCAATGGAACTCATTGCAGTGACTCCTGAAAATCTGTTTTTCTCTTTTCTTCCAAAAGAAACCAACTGAGGATTTTCAAGGACAGATATGAGAAACCATAAGACAAAACTCAGAATACCAAAAAAATCAACTTGTACAAAAATATAATGATGTATGGAGTTGTACTAGATGTACAATATTGCAGCCACACATGGAGATCTTAGTTTCCAAAAACATAATATTCAGTATAGGAATTCTCATTACAGTACTGCAGAAGAGAAAGGAACATTACACACAGTATGGAAATTACTCTAAATAAATATATATATATTCAACAACGATTAAAATTATGGGGAGGCGAAAAGTGAGTTTAAAATCCTCCACTAAATACAATATATAGAGAAAATAACTCATTGTGAAAACCATTGACAAATCTAAACAAGTCAGAAGACTTGCTTTAAACCCAGAAACTCTCTGACTACACTGTTTCCGATGCAGCAAAGGAATCTGGGTAAGATATGCAAATGAGGTTCACAATGACTCACCTTTTTACTTTTAGCCTGCTTTTTAAAGACAGACTTCCCTTTACGCCATAGCACTGCTGCATTACACAGCTTTTATGCTTAGCTAGGGTTAGTACAGTGATTCTAACCAATCCCAGGACAGCTGTTTCGTGGTTTTTGCCACTCATCAGCTGGGAGTAGGTTGAATCACTGCTTGGTAAAGTTAATTTCTGGGGGAAATTCAACAACAATTAAAATTATGAGTGACAAAAACCTTGAAACAGCTGTCCTGGGATTGGTTAGAATCACTGTACTAACCCTAGCTAAGCATAAAAGCTGTTTAATGCAGCAGTGCTATGGCGTAAAGGGAAGTCTGTCTTTAAAAAGCAGGCTAAAAGTAAAAAGGTGAATCATTGTGAACCTCATTTGCATATCTTACCCAGATTCCTTTGCTGCATTGGAAACAGTGTAGTCAGAGAGTTTCTGGGTTTAAAGCAAGTCTTCTGACTTGTTTAGATTTGTAAATGGTTTACACAATGAGTTATTTTCTCTATATTTTACATATATACATACACATACATATATATATATACATACATATATATACATACACATACATATATATATATATACATACATATATATATATATATATATATATATATATATATATATATATATAAATATATATACAGTATATATATATTTATTTATTTTTTAAAGCAGTAATTTTCTGTAAAGGGCCAGACAGTAAAATTTAAGCATTCATAAAATGATCCAGACTGTCTCATATATATATTTTATGGGTAAAGTCAGATATTGGGTAATCCTAGGATTACCCGGGTAAAATGGACATTACCCAAGTGGCTGTGGGTAACACCCGATGTAAGATCATAAATCCCCTCAGAGTGCATGCGCTTTATCGATCAAAAAAATATACAATGCAGTGTAATTCCCCTATCTTTTTTGCCTCCGCCTGGGTGGTTCACTTGGGGTGGATGACAGAGGATCGATGGGGCACCCCCCTTCAACCCCCCAGGAGGAGACAAAAAAAATAGTGTAGATGGGGAAATTACAGTACATCGGGCTTTAACCACAGCTGCTTGACTAATGTCCGTTTTACCCTGGAAATCCTAGGATTACCCGGATATCTGACTTTGCCCGTAATCTGTATATTTCAATCTAATTTAAAATACAAAAGTACAAAGGTGAAACATAATAAATTAATTATAATATAATTATTGGTCAATAATCTATCTATATTATAGTGTGCTGAGCAGCAGTGCAAAGCTGTAGAGCGCTACAAATATGGTCTGTGTCGCAATTACTTAACAGATAAACAGACCTCCCAACTGCCCTATTTAAGAGAGACAGTTCCTGATTCTGAGCTTTGTCCCAGTTAAGGCTAAAGCTTGTAGACAGATCAGACATCCTTATCACTCAAATGCTTCCATTTCTTATCTCTGCCTCTATATAATACTTAGAAAGAACAATTGAAAGTGAACATTTTAGAACCAATAGCCTATTCTTAAAGGGACATAAAACCTACATTTTTCTTTCATGATTCAAATAAAGAGTGAGTTTAAATAACTTTCCAATTTACTTCTATTATGTTTTGTTCTCTTGATTTTCTTTGTTGAAAGGTATACCTCGATAGACTCAGACGCTGATGATTGGTGCTGTCCAATCAGCAAAGACAACCCAGGTTGTTCACCAAAAATGGGCCGGCATCTAAACTTAAATTCTTGCTATTCAAATAAACATACCAAGAGAATGAAGAAAATTTGATAATAGGAGTAAATTAGAAAAGTTGCCTAAAATTGCATGTTCTATCTGAATCACATCACGAAAGTAAAAATTTGTGTTCACTGTCCCTTTAACTATTTACTAACAACCTAGTTAAAATAAATACAAACTAACCTGTGAAATAAAACCTAACCTGCCTTACACTAAAACCTAACATTACAAAAAATAACAAACACTAAAATTACTAAAAATAAAAAAAACTACCATTACAAAAAATAACAAATTAAATTATACAAAACAATAAAACTTATTCCTATTCTAAAACTCTTTAAAAAAAGAAAACACCCCAGAATACCCGTAGAATTAACTACCAAGGGCCGTTAAAAGAGCCTTTTGTGGGCCCATAAAAGGGCCTTTTGTAGGACATTGCCTTAAAGTTATCAGCTCATTTGCTACAAAACAAAACAAACACCCCCTAACAGTATACATACCCCCACCCCCCAAACCCCCAAAATAAAAATAAAGTAAAACCTTATCTACCCATTGCCCTGAAAAGGGCATTTGTATGGGCATTGCCCTTAAAAGAGCATTTAGCTTTTTTTTCCTGCCCTTAAAAGGACATTCAGCTCTTCTATGAAATGCCCAAGCTCTAATCTAAAAATAAAAACCCATCCCAAAACGAACAAAATACATTACACAAAACAACAAACAAATTATCAAAAATAATAAAAATGATTCCTATTCTAATACCCATTTTAAAAAAAAACACCCCAAAATAAAAAAAACCTAATCTAGAATAAACTACCAATAGCCCTTAAAAGTGCCTTTTGTAGGGCATTGCCCTAAGTAAAACAGCTCTTTTACCTGAATAAAATACAAACACCCACTAACATTACAACCCCCCCCCCCAACCCACAAAATAAAAAATAAAATATCTAAAAAAAAACCTAATCTACCCATTGCCCTAAAAAGAGCATTTGTATGGTGTCAGGGTGCCAGGAATCAGACTGAGATGAGAAGTGCAAAAATAATCACACCTTTATTAATAGCAAAAAATAATAAAAAGTCCACAAGTCAAATAACAAACCAGGAGTCAAAACCAGAGCTGGTAGTCAGACGAGCCGAGTCAGGAGCTGGAATCAGCAACAAGGTAAACAGCAGAGTCAGGAACAAGCCAGGGATCAGGAACCAGGAAGGACGTCAGACAGCCAGGTAATACACAGGAACTCTCACAAACAGGTCTGAGACAACGCGAAGGCAAAGCATTCTGAACAGAGGCCCTTTAAATAATAAGTGATGACATCACAATTCTGAGACTGCACCCTGTCTCACATAGATGATGCACACCAGTCTGGCCATAAAAGGAAGTGCAGTAAATGAGCAGCATCCCCCACAGCAACCATTACAAAAAATAACAAATGAAATTATACAAAACAATAAAAATTATTCCTATTCTAAAACTCTTTAAAAAAAGAAAACACCCCAGAATACCCGTAGAATAAACTACCAAGGGCCGTTAAAAGAGCCTTTTGTGGGCCCATAAAAGGGCCTTTTGTAGGACATTGCCTTAAAGTTATCAGCTCATTTGCTACAAAACAAAACAAACACCCCCTAACATTATACATACTGCAGGAGAGCAGGATTTGCGGATGATCCCCCTTGACAGAGCATCGGCAACATACTCCTCCATAGCACAATTCTCTGCAACAGACAGAGGGTACACCCGGCCCCGAGGAGGAATGGCTCCGGGTTGCAGGTCTATGGCACAATAGTAAGACCAGTGAGGAGGCAACGTACCGGCACGCACCTTGTCAAAAATGTCTAGGAACTCTCAGCACTCCTCTGGCAATTGAGATACCGAAGAAGTGCATAAGACTTTAACTGGTTTCTGAATACAAGTGGAAATACATTGCAGGGACCACGACAAAATTTCAGACCTGCGCTAGTCGAGACTGGGATTGTGCTTTTGGAGCTAGGGATAACCCAGAGCAACCGGAAAATGCGGAGAGTTTATCACTTGGAACTGGAGGGTTTCAAAATGAAGAGCCCCAACAGCCATGGACAACGGAGCAGTTTTGTGAGTAACGACTGCGGGTTGAATGGGCCTGCCATCAATGGCCTCAATAGCAAGCGGAAAGGACCGAGGCAAAACAGGAATGGAGTGCTTTGATACAAAAGCACTGTCAATGAAATAGCCCGTAGCACTGGAGTCAACAAGAGCCTGAGTGACTATGGAGGAGTCCACCCAGGAAAGGACAACCGTGACCAAAGTTTTCTCCTTAAGCGGTTCCGGGGACGAGGATAAACCACCCAAGGTCTTCCCCCGACAAGACCTTAGGTGTGAGCGTTTCCCAGCCGTGTAGGACAAGACTTCAAAAGGTGGCCCTGTAACCCACAATAGAGGCAGAGCCCCTCCCTCCTCCTAAAGGCCCTCTCCGCCGCAGAGAGACGCGTGAATCCCAACTACATTGGCTCAGCAGTGCCTGGTGACTCGGGACCAGGAGGCATGGGAGGAAAGGGAGGCATGGGTGGGAACGAACATGTAGAAGACAACGGAACAGGAGGCTTCCGCAAGCGCTCCTTGAAAGAGGGCCTGTCTCTGAGTCTGATGTCAATTAGGATAAAAAAAGACACCAATGCCTCGAGATCCTCTGGTAAATCTCTGGCAGCAACTTTGTCTTTAATTGCATCAGAGAGCCCATGAAAGAAGGCAGCAACAAGGGCTTCATTGTTCCAACATACCTCTGCGGCAAGCGTACAGAACTCAATAGCATACTGAGCAACAGATCTTGTAGCTTGCTGAATGGACATGAGTCGTTTAGCAGCAGAGGAGGAGAGAGCCGGAACATCAACTACCCTTTGAAAGGAGGCCACAAAATCAGGGTAATTTGAAATCACAGGTTTATTTGTCTCCCACAAGGGATTAGCCCACCTTAGCTCTGTCAGAGGGAAACGCCTGAGGTAACATATCAAAGTAAATGCCCACCTGGTTCAAAAACCCTCTGCACTGAATAGGATCGCCTCCATATCGCTGAGGTAGAGGTGCAGAACCGGACATGCTCCTGGTAGGCATAGGTGCAGCAGCGGTTAACAGGAGCAGCCATAACTTGCGGGACACTTTGGTCCAAATGTGCAGTGCGAGTCAGCAGGGTTTGCAGGGCTAGTGCAAATTGATTCAACTGGTGATCCTGTACATCCATCCTGGAAATGATGGCAGGTAAAGGTGGATTATTAGCACCATCAGGATTCATGGCCTTTGCGCAATGTCAGGGTGCCAGGAATCAGACTGAGATGAGAAGTGCAAAAATAATCACACCTTTATTAATAGCAAAAAATAATAAAACGTCCACAAGTCAAATAACAAGCCAGGAGTCAAAACCAGAGCTGGTAGTCAGACGAGCCGAGTCAGGAGCCAAAGCGAACAGTAAGACAAGCTGGAATCAGCAACATGGAAAACAGCAGAGTCAGGAACAAACCAGAGATCAGGAACCATGAAGGACGTTAGGCAGCCAGGTAATACACAGGAACTCTCACAAACAGGTCTGAGACAATGCAAAGGCAAGGCATACTGAATGTCACGCTCAGCTGCTGGGAAGCTCTGAAGTCCTCTCTGTGTGCTTGATTGACAGGTGTCTGAGCCACCCCTTCCTGATGATGTCACAACCAGGCTTTTTATTTAGGGCTTCCTGTTTCTCCAGTGCCCGTTTGTTTGTTTAACTTTGTGGCTTCTGTGGTGAATTCACTGTGGAATCTCTCTAACTGCTGCTTTTCTGTTGCCAATCTCTTCAAGGATTTACTATGCTGGATTAACCTTCAACCTCCTGATTACCTGTCTCCAAACAATGCAAGTACTGTTTGTTTTGTGAAACTTTCAAACTGCCTGATTACTTGTTGCATACTCTGCAAAGACTGTCTGCACAGTGTTAAACCTCAAACTACCTGATTACATGTTGTTAACTCTGCAAGTTCTGACTACACAGTGTTAACCCTCAAACTGCCTGATTACCTGTTGCATACTCTGCAAAGACTATCTACACAGTGTTAACCTCAAACTGCCTGTTTACCTATTGGATACTCTGCAAAGACTGTCTGCACAGTGTTAACCCTCAAACTACCTGATTACATTTTGTTAACTCTGCAAGTTCTGACTACACCGTGTTAACCCTCAAACTGCCTGATTACCTGTTGCATACTCTGCAAAGACTATCTACACAGTGTTAACCCTCAAACTGCCTGATTACTTGTTGCATACTCTGCAAAGACTGTCTGCACAGTGTTAACCCTCAAAGTACCTGATTACATGTTGTTAACTCTGCAAGTTCTGACTACACCGTGTTAACCCTCAAACTGCCTGATTACCTGTTGCATACTCTGCAAAGACTATCTACACAGTGTTTACCCTCAAACTGCCTGATAACAAATTACCTACTCCTGCATTATTAACTGTTTCCTGTTTTACCCTTCTTCTGTCTGAGTATAAGTGGACTATCCCTGCACTTGCCTGTACACTTGTAATGTGACTCGTTACAAATAAAAGAGTTGGATCAAATACTATTTCTCTACGTATTTCTTTACCTACCTGGGTGCGCTGACTACTAATATTGCTGACTATCCCTGCTCTCCTGATTCTGTGGAAGACATTTCCTGAAACCAGTTCCTTATTCAGAAGTCTATCTGGCTGATATCTTGAATTACTTTGGGCACAGGCTAACCCTGCTCCATATCGTGAGTAAATTGTTTTTTGGAGGTTGTCGTGGGGTCACGTCCTGGATTAAACTCAGAGTGCAAGGGTGTTGATTAAGTTCGCCCTAGCATTTGGGTCTTCTTCTGGACATTTCCTAACCTGACAGTACAAACGGGCCATAATATGGACCCTGATGAGTTATCCAGGGCTGTGGCTCTACAAGGACAACTTCTAGGAAATCATTCTGCTCATTTGCAATCTTTGGATTCCAAGCTTGACCAGATTACTGCTCTGCTACATAACCTCTCCTCTCCTTCTCAAGCTACGGCGACTCCTGCTGCCACTGCTACTAGCACCAATGCTGTCTTTAATCCATCTCAACCTGTTGGACAGAATATACCACGAATCCCACTTCCAGATAAATATGACGGTAATCCTGAAGAATGCCGTGGATTCCTTAATCAGTGTCGTTTACACTTCAGAAACAATCCTCAAGTTTTTTCCAATTCTACTTCCAAAATCACCTTTATTATTTCCCTCATGAAGGGTAAGGCTCTAGCCTGGGTGTCCCCTCTTTTAGAGAAGAATGATCCGTTACTACAGGATGTGGAATTATTTGTGTCCATTTTTTCTTCTTTTTTTGACAAGCCTGGGAGGGCTGCAGCTGCTGAGGCAGGATTGTTGGATCTGAGACAGGGATCCCTTTCGGTAGCTCAATATGCTATTGAATTCAGGATTTTAGCCGCAGAAACTGATTGGAACCATGGAGCCTTACGGGCAGCCTTTCGCAAAGGACTTTGCGAACGCCTTAAGGATGAACTTGTATTTCGGGAACTCCCTGATTCATTGGAGGGTCTTATCAATTTATGTATTACTCTTGACGCCCGGCATTCTGAACGTCTTCAGGAGAGAGATAGGAATCGGAGATCCTTTGTTAAATCTTCTTTTCGTCCTCCTATTCAAACCTCAAGTCTTTCTAATAATAATTCCCAATCTCCTGAGTCTGTGGAACCCATGGAAGTAGGAGCTATTAAATTGTCAGAAGCTGAACGCCATAGAAGGCGTACTCTTGGGTTATGTCTGTATTGTGGTACCAAAGGACATTTACTGAAGGACTGTCCTATCCGGCCAGTAAAATCCAAGGCTTAACTTTTGATAGAGGGACAGAGTTACGCCAGAATCCCATGTCTTCCCTCAATTCTAAACTTTTTGTTCCTGTAACTATCTCTTTTGGAAACACCAAGTTTTGAGCTCAAGCTCTCATCGATTCTGGAGCTGCTGGAGTATTCATTGATTCAAACTTTGCTGACTCTCTCAGGATTCCTCTTCAAGCCAAGAAACAGTTAGTTAAGGTAACTACTGTCAGTGGACAGCCTCTAGGTTCTGGTATCATACAACATTCTACCATTCCTCTTCTTTTGACTGTGGGTATACTTCATTCTGAAATTATTCATTTTGATGTCATCTCTTCTCCCCACATACCATTGATTCTGGGGTTACCTTGGTTGCAGCTTCATGATCCAGTTTTCTCATGGTCTAAAGGAGAACTTATTTCCTGGGGAACTACCTGTTTCAAACATTGCCTGCAAAATCCCTCTAAACCATCTTGTCCTGTCGTAGCTATGGTGGAAGTTCCTGAATCATTGCCTAATTACTATCATGCCTTTTGTGATGTGTTTTCTAAAAAAGAGGCTGAGACGTTACCTCCACACCGGATATTTGACTGTCCTATTGAATTGTATTCAGGGGCTCCTCTACCTAAGGGAAGGACCTATCCCCTCTCTCGTCAAGAAAATGTCTCTCTCGAGGAATACATAAAGGACAACTTAGCCAGAGGATTTATTCGTCCTTCCTCTTCACCTGTGGGTGCAGGTTTTTTCTTCATTGGGAAAAAAGATGGAGGTCTTCGTCCCTGTATTGATTATTGAGCCTTGAATCAGATTACTGTCAAAAACAGCTATCCTCTGCCGCTCATTTCTGAGTTATTCGATCGTCTTCAAGGTGCTTCTATTTTTTCCAAGTTAGATCTCCGTGGGGCCTACAATCTGGTCAGAATCCGTAAAGGAGACGAATGGAAGATGGCATTTAACACTAGATTTGGTCACTACGAGTATCTGGTAATGCCATTCGGATTGTGCAATGCACCAGCAGTATTTCAGCACTTTGTTAACGAAATCTTCAGAGATTATCTAAATCAATTTGTTATCATTTACCTCGATGACATTCTGATCTATTCGAAAACATTACAGGAACATGTACATTATGTAAGACTGGTACTTCAGAGGTTACGAGACAATTCCCTGTTCGCTAAATTGGAGAAATGCTCTTTTCATCAGAGTTCCATCCCCTTTTTGGGGTATATCATTTCTGAATCAGGTTTTGAGATGGATCCTGCTAAACTGTCGGCTATCAAGGACTGGCCCAGACCAACTACTCTCAAATCCCTGCAGAGGTTTCTTGGCTTTGCCAATTACTATAGAAAGTTTATAAAGAACTTTGCTGACATCACGTCTCCACTCACTTCTCTTACTAAGAAAGGGCAAAATTGTAAGAACTGGTCCTCTTCGGCAGTACAGGCTTTTGAAACGCTAAAATCAGCATTTTCTTCTGCACCTCTTCTCAGTCATCCAATTCCTGATCTCCAGTTTATTTTGGAGGTTGACGCTTCCTTTATAGCAGCTGGAGCTGTTCTCTCCCAACGTGATCCAACTACCAGCAAGATACATCCTGTGGCGTTCTTTTCGAAAAAATTCAATCCTGCCGAGTTAAATTATGATGTGGGCAATAAGGAGCTTTTGGCTATAAAATTAACTTTGGATGAATGGAGGCATTGGTTAGAGGGTACCAGTCAACCTTTTTTCATTCTGACAGATCACAAGAATCTTTTATACCTCCAAACAGCTACACGTCTCAATCCTCGTCAGGCTCGGTGGGCCTTGTTCTTCTCCAGGTTTAATTTTGTACTTTCCTATGTTCCTGGTTCAAAAAATTCCAAGGCAGATGCTTTATCTAGGCAGTTCCAATCTTCTGAACCTTCTCCATTGGATTCAGAACCTATACTACGTCCAGTCAAAGTTTTGGCTCAAGTATCCTCTTTTCCAGTACAGGCTTTACATGCTGCTCAAGTCCGGGTACCATCTTCTTGCAAACTACCTTCTGGTATCCTGTATGTACCCAAAGGATTACGTCTTAAGCTTCTACGTTGGGCTCATGACAACATTTCAGCAGGTCATCCTGGAATAACCAATACATTGTGGAAACTGAAGCAGCATGTTTGGTGGTCCACTATGAGGAGGGATGTTAAGGATTATATTGCTGCTTGTAGTTCTTGTGCTTCGAACAAACAATCTTCTCATCGACCGTTTGGTCTATTACACCCTCTTCCTATTCCTCATTACCCTTGGTCTCACTTATCCATGGACTTTGTTACAGATCTTCCTGTTTCTGCTGGAAATACGACCATTTGGGTAGTGGTGGATCGGTTCTCCAAGTCTGCTCACTTCATACCTCTTCCAGGCTTGCCTTCAGCTCAAAGACTTTCTGAACTCTTTGTTCTACATATATTTCGTTTACATGGTTTTCCCACTGATATAGTCTCAGATCGTGGAGTCCAATTTGTTTCCAAATTTTGGAGGTCTTTTTGTAAGCACTTCGGAATCAACATATCTCTTTCTACTGCACACCATCCTCAATCCAACGGACAGACTGAGCGTGTAAATCAAGCCTTGGAATCTTTTCTTAGACATTATGTAGACCATCACCACTCCAACTGGTCTCAGTTATTGCCTTTGGCGGAATTAGCTCACAACTCACGCTATAACGCCTCATTACAGACCTCTCCCTTTAAGGCAGCTTATGGATTTGAACCTAGAACCTTTCCTATGATTACCAGTTCTACTGAAGTCCCTGGAGCAGATCGTATAGTGAAAAATCTCAGTAATCACTGGCAACTCATTCGTCAAAATCTACTCTCTTCTTCCATAAGACATAAGAAATATGCTGATCGCAGAAGGTGCAAGGCTCCTTTACTTCGTACTGGAGACAGAGTATTTTTATCCACCAGATTCATATGTCTAAAACAACCTTGTACCAAGTTGGGTCCTAAGTACATTGGACCTTTTCGAATTGTTTCCAGAGTTTGTTCTTCTGCATACCGCCTGGCCTTACCCAAGACTCTCAAGATCCATCCAGTGTTTCATGTCTCCCTACTCAAGCCAGTCATCTACAATCGGTACTCTATCAAGAGTAAACCACCTCCTCCACTTTCCGTAGAGGGAACTTCTGAGTTTGAAGTCAGCCAGATTCTCGATTCCAAGCTACGGGGCAATCGGCTGTACTACCTGGTCCATTGGAAGGGCTATCCTATCTCTGAACGATCTTGGGAACCGGCCTCTCATGTTCATGCTCCAGCTCTTGTAAAGTCTTTTCACAAGAAATACCCTGCCAGGCCCGGTCGGGTCCCCCGGAGGGGTCCTTGAGGAGGGGGCACTGTCACGCTCAGCTGCTGGGAAGCTCTGCAGTCCTCTCTGTGTGCTTGATTGACAGGTGTCTGAGTCACCCCTTCCTGATGATGTCACAACCAGGCTTTTTATTTCGGTCTTCCTGTTTCTCCAGTGCCCGTTTGTTTGTTTAACTTTGTGGCTTCTGTGGTGAATTCACTGTGGAATCTCTCTAACTGCTGCTTTTCTGTTGCCAATCTCTTCAAGGACTTACTATGCTGGATTAACCTTCAACCTCCTGATTACCTGTCTCCAAACAATGCAAGTACTGTTTGTTTTGTGAAACTTTCAAACTGCCTGATTACTTGTTGCATACTCTGCAAAGACTGTCTGCACAGTGTTAAACCTCAAACTACCTGATTACATGTTGTTAACTCTGCAAGTTCTGACTACACAGTGTTAACCCTCAAACTGCCTGATTACCTGTTGCATACTCTGCAAAGACTATCTACACAGTGTTAACCTCAAACTGCCTGTTTACCTATTGCATACTCTGCAAAGACTGTCTGCACAGTGTTAACCCTCAAACTACCTGATTACATGTTGTTAACTCTGTAAGTTCTGACTACACCGTGTTAACCCTCAAACTGCCTGATTACCTGTTGCATACTCTGCAAAGACTATCTACACAGTGTTAACCCTCAAACTGCCTGATTACTTGTTGCATACTCTGCAAAGACTGTCTGCACAGTGTTAACCCTCAAACTACCTGATTACATGTTGTTAACTCTGCAAGTTCTGACTACACCGTGTTAACCCTCAAACTGCCTGATTACCTGTTGCATACTCTGCAAAGACTATCTACACAGTGTTTACCCTCAAACTGCCTGATAACAAATTACCTACTCCTGCATTATTAACTGTTTCCTGTTTTACCCTTCTTCTGTCTGAGTATAAGTGGACTATCCCTGCTCTCCTGATTCTGTGGAAGACATTTCCTGAAACCAGTTCCTTATTCAGAAGTCTATCTGGCTGATATCTTGAATTACTTTGGGCACAGGCTAACCCTGCTCCATATCGTGAGTAAATTGTTTTTTGGAGGTTGTCGTGGGGTCACGTCCTGGATTAAACTCAGAGTGCAAGGGTGTTGATTAAGTTCGCCCTAGCATTTGGGTCTTCTTCTGGACATTTCCTAACCTGACACTGAACAGAGGCCCTATAAATAATAAGTGATGACATCACAATTCTGAGACAGCATCCTGTCTCACACGGATCATGCACACCAGTCTGGCCATAAAAGGAAGTGCAGGAAATGAGCAGCATCCCCCACAATGCACCACAGTCAGGAAGAGAAGAACTCTAACAGGAGTTAGACAAGGCTAGACAAGGCTTGTCATACGTAAAAGTGATAAAGGTGGGAATATAGTTGTCTTAGACAAATGTGATTACATGCTTGAGGCTGAGAGGCAGCTGAGCCAGACAGAGGTTTATTCTAAATTAAGTTTTGATCCGACAAACGCATTCAAACTTAGTCTTGAGCAAATATTAGATGATGGCAATGAATTGGGTATCATGGATGATGATACCAAAGCTTTTCTTTGGGTTAAAAATCCCAGGACTCCCATTTTTCACCATCTCCCCAAGACACACAAGGGTCTTGACAATGTCCAGGGTTGTCCAATCGTCTCGGGCATTGGATCCTTGTTGGAACCCTTGGGGAGATGGATGGAAAGTATCTTACAGCCACTTGTTAGAATCCTTCCCTCATTTTTGAAGGATACAAAGCATTTGTTAGTTTTGTTAGAGAACATCAGTTGGGAACAAGGATTCTCTTGGCTGACCATCGATGTGCTCAGCCTGTATTCAAGCATACCCTTGGATAAAGGCATGGTTGCGATTGCCTTTTTTCCTGATAATTACACAGGTTATAGCAGTACCCATAAGGACTTTATACTTAGAGTTCTTCACTTCCTGTTAACACACAATTACTTCTCCTTTGGTGGCAATTTTTATCTCCAAAAGAGAGGAAAAGCAATGGGGGCGACTTTCGCTCCATCTTTTGCCAACTTATGGGTTGGTGGGAGCTAACCCATATATATGGAGAGGATTGCCACCAGAGGGGAAGTATTGTGATGTACAGGAGGTTTATTGATGATCTCCTCCTGATCTGGCGGGGGTCAACACAGGAGAGTACTGACTTTGTTGATGGTATCAACAAAAATGATTTGGGCTTGAGCTTTACTAGCACTATAAATGAAGTAAGTATAGAATATCTTGATCTCACTCTTTACAGTGTAGGTAGTAAAATTGCTACTAAACTTCATCGTAAGCCCATTGCAGGTAATAGTATCCTACACGTAAAGAGCATGCACCCCAAACATACAAGCCTTGGTATACTCAAAGGCGAATTTATTCGCCTAAGAAGGAATTGCTCCACTTTGTCAGAATATCACAAGATAGCCACAGAGTTCAGAGACAGATTTCTCAAGAGAGGGTTCCCTAGAAAACAGATCACAAAGGGTTATCATATGGTATCTGGAATGAACAGAAGCGATATGCTATACACTAACAGGAATGTTGATAGAACAGATATTAAGAACAGTTCTATCTTTGTAACCAACTACAGCAAGCAATTTGATAAGATTGCAGATATTATCAAAGAGTGTCTACCCATCCTGAAAGGGGATGAGGATCTTTTTGATATAGTACAGAAAGGATGCAAATGCATTCCTAGAAAGAGCAAAACTCTAGGGAATATCCTAGCCCCCAGTGAAATAAAATCAAATTCAGGAAGATCCACTAGTTCGTTGGAGTGCAAGGGACACTACAGGTGTGGTGCAACTAGATGTAAGGCCTGTTCATACACTTTGACAGGTAAAACCTTCCAATCATCAAATACACAGAGGGTTTTCATTATTGATGCCTGCACCAATTGTCGTAGCACATACGTAGTGTACCTTGTCACATGCAAAGATTGCCTTAAGCAATACGTTGGTCTCACCACAAGGGAGGCCCGCGAAAGAATAAAAGAGCATATTTATGACATCAAATCAGATGATCCAGATTCACAAGTGGCACGACATCTCAAGTTTTGCCATGACAGTAAGACTGATAACCTGACGTGGCAGATCATTGAATGGGTGCGAGTCCCTAAGAGAGGAGGTGATAGAGACAAAATGCTTCGCATGCGCGAAGCATTTTGGATCTTCAAACTCAAGACTAGATTACCAGATGGTTTGAATATACAAACAGACCTTATTAATTGTTGGCGATAGTTGACATCTTACTTATACAAATTTGATACCATCAACAGTATCTTTACTCATATATCTCATTTAGGAATTGGTGCACAATAGTTATTTCCTCTTAATTTGGGAAGCTATTAGTCATAACATTTAGACTCTTAGCAAGGTTTAATTTTCCTTGTTTGTCTTAGCCCCATAATTTTAGGGTTACTATGGTTGTGCACTGTAGTGCTTTATGGTACAGACGTTTTGAGTATAGCTTATACTAGAACACTTGTTAAGGTATTTCAATTTTCACAGTAGATCCTATCAATGGTTCATAGTGCTTGCAGTTTGACAAATACATACTACATTTATTAAATAGTATATAAGGATATCAATCTTTTCCTTTGTAAAATATGCAAAATATAATATATGGTTTTGCTTTTTTGTCAATATTTTAGCACTTTGTTTCGGTTCACATAAATGATCATTGTAATATATGTTTGAAATTACTTGTTTTTAACTTATATGAGTATTAAATGGTACATATTGTTAAGCATAACAGAACAAACATAGTTCAATTGTCTTTGCTCCCTTTGATTCCAGGCTAGAGTGAGTTAACTGTAGCTGCAAATTTACGTCAGTGTGATTACATTATTTAAGAAGGCTGTGAGCTAGTAACAGCACGGTCTATGAGTAAGGCAGATAGCTGAAACATGTCAGACCGCTGCTGTCCTAGCTCTTTTTGTTTTTAATACACGGAGTGTTTTTTATCACTTTGTATGGCAATAAAAGTTAAGTATTTATTTCTTAACCTGTGGCCCCGACTCGCCTTTTTTTCTTGTGGCTGCTGATTTATTTTACAGGTACTTTTGTACTTATTTTAGCTAGGTAGTTATTAAATAGTTAATAACTATTTAATAACTATTGTACCTAGTTAAAATAAATACAAAGTTGCCTGTAAAATAAATATAAATCCTAAGCTAGCTACAATGTAACTATTAGTTATATTGTAGCTAGCTTAGGGTTTATTTTACAGGTAAGTATTTAGTTTTAAATAGGATTAATTTATTTAATTATGTTAAATTTATTTAGTTTAATTTAAATTATATTTAAGTTACGGGGGGTTAGACAGGTTTAGACTTAGGTTTAGGGGTTAATAAATTTAATATAGTAGCGGCGACGTTGGGGTCGGAAGATTAGGGGTTAATATATGTAGGTAGGTGTTGACGATGTTAGGGACGGCAGATTAGGGGTTAAAAAAAATTAACTAGTGTTTGCGAGGCGGGAATGCTGCAGTTTAGGGGTTAATACATTTTTTACAGTGTCGGCGATGTCTGGTCGGCAGATTAGGGGTTAAACATTTTATTTAAGTGTTTTCCGATGTGGGGGGGGCCTCTATTTTGAGGTTTAATAGGTAGTTTATGGGTGTTAGTGAACTTTAGTTAAGAGCTTTATGTTCCGGCGTTAGCCCATAAAACTCTTAACTACTGACTTTTAAATGCGGTAGGATACGCAATTGACGTAAGGGGATTTGCGGTAAGCTAAAATCGCAAAAAAAAAGTGAGCGGTAGACCCTTTCCTGCCTGACTCGTAATACCAGCGGGCGTTAAAAAGCAGCGTTGGGACCTCTCAACGCTGCTTTTTAAGGCTAACGCAAGACTCGTAATCTAGCCGATAGTTAGGGTAGGTTAATTAATAGTTTAAAATTTGTTTAATTTAATTCTACAGGAAAGTTTTAATTTATATTAAGATAGGGATGTTGTAATTTTTATTTAAAGTTAGCGGGTTGTTAGGTTTAGGGGTTAGTAGCTTAATTTAGTTTATGGCGATCTGGGGGGCTGACGGTTTAGGGGTTAATAGGTTTAGTTAGTGGTAGTGATGTGGGAGGCCAGAGGTTTAGGGGTTAATACTTTTATTTAGGTTGCGGCGGGGTCGTGAGCGGCGGAATAGGGGTTAAAGGGACAGTCTACCATAGAATTGTTATTGTTTTAAAAGATAGATAATCCCTTTATTACCCATTCCCCAGTTTTGCATAACCAACACAGTTATATTAATATACTTTTTGCCTCTGTAATTACCTTGTATCTAGGAACCTTCTTCCAGCCCCCTGATCACATGGCTGTGACTGTTTATTATCTATAGACTTAAATTTAGCATTGTTTTGTGCTAAATCTTAAATAACCCCCTGTGCCTGAACACAGTGTTATCTATATGGCCCACGTGTACTTTCTGTCTCTTTGTGTTGAAAAGAGATTTAAAAAGTATGTGATAAGAGGCAGCCCTCAAAGGCTTAGAAATTAGCATATGAGCCTACCTATGTTTAGTTTAAACTAAGAATACCAAGAGAAAAAAAGCAAATTTGATGATAAAAGTAAATTGGAAAGTTGATTAAAATTAAAAGTCCTATCTGAATAATGAAAGTTTAATTTATACTAGACTGTCCCTTTAATACATTTATTTAGGTTGCGGCAAGGTTGGGGGGCAGTGGGAAAGGGGTTAATAACTTTTATTTAGGTGACAGCGATGTCAGGGGGCGGCAGATTAGGGGTGTTTAGACTCGGGGCTTATGTTAGGGTGTTAGGTGTAAACGTAACTTGTTTTCAACCATAGAAATCAATGGGATATCTGGCAGCACCAAACATAAGCTTTCGTTGCTGTCAGACTCCCATTGATTCCTATGGCATCTGCGGCCTCCAGGGTGGCAGATTGAAAACCTGGTACGCTGGGTCGGAAAAGCTGCGAGCGTACCTGTTAGAAATTTGATAACTTTGAAAAAGTGTCTGATAGTAGAGCCGAATGTGTATTCGGAACATCTGCAATGACGTAAGCATCGATCTGCGTCAGATTGAGACTGGCGGATTGTATGTTACGTCACAAATTTCAACATTTGCCGGTCTGTAGGCTTTGATAATTAGGTCGGATCAAGCTCACAACAAATACACTGCGGAATTCCGGCGTATTTGCGGTTGATGGCTTGATAAATATCCCCCACTGTTGCAACTACAATGCATGTAACAAGCTACCCCAAACCTTATGTCTCTGCATCCTCAACTTGCAGACTGTAAGCTCTCCAGAGCAGGACTATCTTCCTCCTTTACTAGATTTGTTTAGTTTTGTTATGTTTTGTATCTTATTACAAATCCTTGTCATTGTATACCCCTATCTCTGTACCTACCCCCCAACTGTCCCGATTTTTGTGGGACAGTCCTGGTTTTAGGGGTCTGTCCCGCTGTCCTGGGTTGCTAGCCATCTGTCCTGCATTGCCCCATGCATAAAAAAAATAAATAATAATAATTCTATTGGGCTATTGGGCACATACTCAGAAGCAGCTGGCTTTTCTCACCCAGTGTTATATACCTGTTAGATTCTTTGTGGAAAATGAATGGTGTGTGGGTTAAGCAGGAGTAGGAAGACTGTATACCCTTTGACCTCAGGTAATGGTGACCTCTCTAACCTACCTCTGGTAGTGATGACGTCTAACCCCTGGTGATAATACTAGCATGCCTTCAGTTTTATACGATGAGCAGTGCTAACACCAGGGTAACAAACAGTGGCAGCCTCAGACTGCCAGCTAATGTGCTTGCCAACCCCAGGACCCCATACAATGAGTTACAGACACCCATATATGAGGTAGTGTGTGTCTATCTGTATCTATAAGTGTGTATGTGTGTGTATCTGCATGTATAAGTGTAAGTTGTGTAGTGTGTGTGTATCTGTATGTATAAGTGTGTGTGTATCTGCATGTATAAGTGTATGCTATGTAGTGTGTGTGTCTGCATGTATAAATGTAAGCTATAAAGTGTGTGTATCTGCATGTATAAGTGTATACTATGTAGTGTGTGTGTATCTGCATGCGTAAGTGTATACTATGTAGTGTGTATGTGTATCTGCATGTATAAGTGAAAGCTATGTAGTGTGTGTGTATCTGCATGTATAAGTGTATGCTATGTAGTGTGTGTGTTTCTGTATGTGTAAGTGTATGCTATGTAGTGTGTGTGTGCGTATCTGCATGTATAAGTGTATGCTATGTAGTGTGTGTATATCTGTATGTATAAGTGTATGCTATGTAGTGTGTGTGTATCTGCCTGTATACGTGTATGATATGTAGTGTGTGTCTGCATGTGTAAGTGTATGCAATGTACTGTGTGTGTGTGTGTGTGTGTGTGTGTATCTGCATGTGTAAGTGTATGCTATGTAGTGTGTGTGTATGTGCATATGTAAGTGTATGCTATGTAGTGTGTTACTGTGCATTAAAAAAAATAAAAAATGCTGTACTTTATTAGACCACTTTATTTTTAAACAAAGGCCCTTTTTAAATAAATATTTTAATCCTGAAAAGGGTGTTCTGCAAAGTACAGTCAGCATTAATCTTTAATGTTTAGATAGAGCATGCAATTTTAGACAACTTTTCAATTTACTTCTGATACCACATGTCTTCTTTCTTCTCTTGGTATCCTTTGTTGAAGAGGAAGTCTAGGTAAGCACATAGGAGCTCAGGAGTGTACACATGTCTTTAAAACTCTATGGGCTAGATTACAAGTGGAGCGCTAAATATTGCTTACTTGCAAGCGATATTAGCGCTCCACTTTGCATTACCAGAGCACGATAATGCAGGGGCAAAACTACAGAGAGTGCAGAGGACTCAATTGCGACTGGGCCCCCAAGGGTGGGGGCCCAGCTTCAAAAAAAATAAAAAACGTTGACCTGCCACTGCCTGCACTGATATCATGTGAGTGTGACATGATGCTTCACTAGTGTCTCTGACTACAAGTTTAGTTTTTCTGTTTTACCCATTGGTGTTTATGTGTGTGACTGTGTATGTGTGTGTGTGTATGCGTGTATGTATTATGTGTGTTTGTATGTTTCTGGAACCAGCAAATTACAGACCTTGTTACTACAGCATGAGGGGGGGGTAAACAGTGTCAGTCTTTACAGTACCACAATATACAGTACAGGGGGGCTGGACCATGTCACAGACTACTATGGTCACTTTATAAAGTATTGGGGCGGGTAGGGTCAGGCCAGCCATCTCACCGGCAGTCACTATATACAGTAATAGGGGGTCAGACCATCTCTCAGATTGTGGGCACAGGGTACCTCCTTATGCAGACGTAATCTGATTCACATTTTTTTTCTGTGTTAAATGTTAGAAAAAAAAAAAAAAAGATATGTAAACACGCCTCTGTTTACATATTTGCATTGTAGTCTATGGGAACACACAGTTCCCTTAGGCCACAATGTAAAAGCACTTCTCTTTTTTTCTATAACAAAAAACTATAATGCCCTCTATTTTGAGGGCATTTGGGGTACTTTTAGAAAATTAACCAGAGATCTAGGGGCATATTTATCAAAGTGCGAGCGGACATAATACGATGTAGCGTATCAAGTCCGCTGCACATCGATAAATGCCGACAGCATATTGCTGCTTGTGCAATACCGCCACCCTGCAGATTCAATCCGCTGCTAGCAGGGGGTGTCAGTCAACCCGATCGTATTCGATCGGGTTGATTTCTGTCCGCCGCCTCAGAGCAGACGGACAAGTTATGGAGCAGCAGTCTTTACAAGGGGCAACAAGATCCATTCGGAGCTTAATAATTCGGCCCCCTAATCTCTGGTTAATTTTTGGAGCTTTAATTGCTACCTCAAGCTTGCCGTAGCAATAACCAGCCACTTGTACTGGCTGGTTAATTATCGCACACGGGCAAATGGCAAATTTGCACATTTGTGGGTGCTAGATAATTTAGCACTTCACTATGGCAGCAGTTTTTGCAACAATGTATAACACTGTTGGCATAGAGTACTAAAGACACAGGCACGCTCCTAAACTCCTATGAGCTTACCTAGATTTATTCTTCAACAATGGATACCAAGAAAATAAATCAAATTTGATAACAGAAGTAAACTGGAAAGTTGTTTACAATTTCATGCTCTTTTTGAAACATGACTTTTCAACGTTACTGTCCTTCTAAATACATAGTGAAAGTTATACTCCTGTGCTACTCCAAATAAGGATACAGCTAGTGAGCAAATGAGAAGCAGGTATACACACGTATGCACCAATCACTGGTTTTATCCTCATCTTGAGCAAAATGGGGGTGTTTCAGGAGCTTTGACTGTCTGTTTAACATTTTTAAAGTATTATATATAGAATAATTGCATAATCAGCAAATGCATGATAGAAAAACAAAGCAATATCACTTTTTCTGAATTTAAATGAGTAGTAGATATTTTTTTCAGATAAATATCAGTTACCTCCATTTTCCCCTTACCCTCTATCATGTGACAACCATCGGCCAATCATAAATGCACATATATCTTTGGGGTGTGCGACCTGTGTGGTCACACAGGGCGCAACACCCCAGAGGGCGGCGCCCCCACCACGGGCCGGGTTGCCAGCTGTCCGGTAAAACTTGTACAAAAAAAACAGACACTTAAAAAAAACGTGTATTTTTTTTAATCAGATAAATGCTTTCCAATTGCTTTTGCAGTGCTCCATGTTCCTGTTATGCAGGACAGGAGAGGAATACAAATCCTTCATCATTTCCAGCACTCTAGTCATGGGGTTAAACTAAGGTGACCAGAGCTTAAAATGAAAAATAGGGACATTTTATATTTTTTTTTTATTGATAAATGGTATCTTTTTAGCATATTATCCTCAAATTATATATGCAGTGTATTTGGTATGTGTTTATGGAGTGATTGTATGATATATACGTTATTTCTCACATTTCGTCCATGAGATAAAAAAAAAAAAAAATACTTCTTAGAACTCTTTGGGATATGACTCCCAAATGCTAGGCAGATAAAATTGAGAAAAATGTTTTAATGCATATTTTGTATTTTACTCTTACCAAGGAATTCTGGTTCAGCAATAACAATATAAAGTATCAATTCAGATTTAGCACATGTCCTCTTTTTTCATTTTATGTGACATTCCCCAGCATATTGCATGTTATACCACCACTTTCAAGGGCATTTTTCTCTGTCTCATATTCTATCTTACTCCTGGTAGTATCTGAGTATTAGGTACCCACATACTGCAACACAGGTGGCACTGGTTTGTTAGGACCCCCAATTTTTGCTGTAGCACCCCTAGAGGTGCCGACAATCATGTATAATTCAGACTGTTTTACTCATCATGCAGGAATAACTGGAATAAAACAATAATCCTCCAGAAGTACCATTCACTTCTTATTTAGCTTATGGGCAAATTTTGTTAGAACCCCCAATTTCGAATCTCTAGAACTCCCAATTACAATTAGTAGCTGAATGTTACTAAATAAGGTTGTCCATATCATAAATAAAACTCTCTCAACCAATAGAGTTGTGGGCATTGCCTTTATTAGCCAGTGAGCAATCTGTCCCTTAGGATGAGCTGAGCACAAACAAGCTGTACAAATATTTTTTCATGCAAAAAAACAAACTATATTTAACATGTTCAATTTCTGCTCTTTTAAATGCACAGTAGAAAACTGTTTCATTTTATTTCAGTTTAAGGGGCCCATTTATCAAACTCCGGATGGAGCTTGAGGGCCCCTGTTTCTGGCGAGCCTGCGCTGCAATGCAACCCGATCGAGTGCGATCGGGTTGATTAACACCCCCTGCTGGCAGCCACGAATTTGCAGGGGGTGGCGTTTCAACAGCAGCTCACAAGATCTGCTGGTGCAATGCTGAATATGGAGAGCGTATTGCTCTCCGCATTCAGTGAGGTCTGGCAGACCAGATCCGCACTGTCGGATAAGGTCCGCCAGACCTTTGATAAATATCCCCCTAAGTCTCAGTAAAGTATTCACTGCCTGACTAGAGGAAGCCTGAACTCCAAGGGGCAGTGACTTTATTACCAGCACCTCTGTGGTACAGAATCAAACAAACAGTGCCAAAATAAATGTTTACTACTCATATAGCACTCAGCCATGCATCACTTCCAGCAGCTCAGAACACCTTCATCCGTAAATGGCCTCAGGAAGAAGTTACCTGAATAAACCAGTCTCATTATGTTCCATAAATAAATAATAAAAAAGTCTGAAAATCTACTATGAAATTAGCATGAAGGTGTAAGAATGAATTCATGTAGCAATCATGCCAAAAATAGGTAGAAGCACACCCTGCTGTCTTGTCACTGGATATTACATCGTTACCAGCAGATAGGAAAATAGTTACTTACCTGGTCAGAAGCTCCGCTCTTCCCTTCTGCACACTGCATGCCGTAGAACACTGGCAGGAAGTGAATTATCCGGTGAAAGATCACTTCCAGTGCTTCCCGAGGACATAATTTGTCCGGGGACGGTCTCCTCAATCCGTCCCCGGAAATCGGGAATCCGTCCCCGGAAATCGGGAATGTCTGGTCACCCTAGGTTAAACAGCAGACTGTGCCCCCCCCCCTGTTAGAGACCTGTTACACTTACAGGTTGCCGGTACGGGGGCGGGGCGTCAGTAAAGAGAAGTTTGGGAGTGATGTAACTGTCCTCTCCCCAGCAGCCCTGCTTATGTGAACCATCATATATTTTGTGCTGTGCTGTCTTTTCGCTGAAAAACTGTATAACCTCTTGACTGCTAGATGGCTGTAGGGAGCAGATGGGCAGTACTCTCTAGCAGTTCAGGGACTTAAACAGTGTGTTAATGTATATTTACACACACACCTTTAAAAAGTGTTTTTGTTTTTACATTATATATACACACACCTTTTAAATGTTTTTTTGTTGTGCATTTAGAGCAAAACTGGTTTTAAAGCTAGTAGTATACTCATTTTTGTTTTCCCTTTATAAGACTAATAAACCACTTGTAGAACTTGTATTAACTGAAGAAAAAAATATGATATTCCATATAACCTTTTTGTAACACTTAGGGCGAGATTACATATGCGGCGTCACCTGCAAAAGCCGTCAAAGCCGGTTTTAAGTTGAATATTGCTATCACATATACGGCACCGCATATAAATGCAGCGCTTATATTTCACCCGTCACCCGCTAATTGTACTCCCATAAACTAACACAGAACGCATTGCCAGTTGGTATCACATATTCAGCGCAAGGACTTACACAGTGAAAATGGGAAAATATTACTCCATTTTCCCCTCGCCACACATAGGCAGGCGCAGCAAGCCTTGTGCTGAAAATGTGTGCACCATAACTCCCTGGAAGTATTAACAAACACCTAACATATGCACAATATCTACCTGTCAACCGTAATCCCCCCACCACAATAACTAATTCCGCCAACCCCCACATCGCAATATGCCTAATAAAACTATTAACCCCTAATCCGCCATTCACCCACATCGCAATCTACCTAATAAAAGTATTAACCACTAATCCGCCATCCCCTCACTTCGCAAAGTATAACTAATTAAGATATTAACCCTAAACCGCCAACCCCCCACATCACAATAAACCTAAATAATCTATTAACTTTTAAACTGCCAAACCCACAATGCAAATAACTAATTTAATTACTGAGCCCCCTAACCTAGCCCCCTAAATTAACCCCAATTATCTAAAATTAAAAAATACTAAATAACAATTAAAATAAAAACCTAACATTACTTTAAGAATAAAAAAAATAATTTAAATTAATCTAAAATTACATAAAAGTCTAACATTACAGAAAATAATAAACCAAATTATCAAAAATAAAAAATTAAACCTAATCCCTATGAAAATAAAAGAGCCCCCCAAAATAAAAACACCCCCTAATCTAAACTAAAACTACCAATAGCCCTTAAAAGGGCCTTTGTAGGGCATTGCCCTAAGTTAAACAACTCTTTTACATTTAAAAATACTAAGTCCCCCCTAACAGTAAAACCCCAAAAAATAAAACCAAACCCCCCAAAATAAAAAAAACTATCACTAAAAAAAACTAAACTACCCATTGCCCCTAAAGGGGCATTTGAATGGGCATTGCATTTAAAAGGTTATTCAGCTATTTTACAAGCCCATTAAATCCCTAATCTTAAAAATAAAGAACCCAAAAAATAAAAAAGTAACCTAAGTTTAACCCCCAAATAGATACTTACTGTTCCTGAAGTCCAGCGGAGAAAGTTTTCTTCCAGTGCGGTGACCTCTTCTATATTCATCCAGGACCAAGACGACATGCAAGGTGAATTTACGGGCGACGCAGGTTTCAGCAGTTGCGCTGAAGTCTGCGCCGTATATGTAATCTCGCCCTTAGTGTCACTGCTTATGCTTGTACAAGTGACAACAAATCTACATACAGTGGGGCAAAAAAGTATTTAGTCAGCCACCAATTGTGCAAGTTCTCCCACTTAAGAAGATGAGAGAGTCCTGTAATTTTCATCATAGGTATACCTCAACTATCAGAGACAAAATGTGGAAACAAATCCAGACAATCCCATTGTCTGATTTGGAAAGAATTTATTTGCAAATTATTGTGGAAAATAAGTATTTGGTCAATATCAAAAGTTCATCTCAATACTTTGTTATATATCCTTTGTTGGCAATGACAGAGGTCAAACGTTTTCTGTAAGTCTTCACAAGGTTGTCGCACACTGTTGCTGGTTTGTTGGCCCATTCCTGCATGCAGATC